>NW_012267252.1:2940357-2965170 GCF_000151885.1 Dipodomys ordii
TTCAAGAGGAAGTGTACTCATTACCTCACTCATGTAACTGTAACCCTCTGTATAGTATCTTTACAATAAAAAAAAAAAAAGGACAGCTCTGAAAAAAAAAAAATAAAATAAAAAAAAAAATAAACAATGAGTATAAATAAAATTCAGATATACATCATCAAAAAAGGAACGATTCATCCTCACAGTCATACCTGATATTATTTCTTCCCTTTGTGAATAGTGAATGCTGCTTCTTTGGGTGTAGGTACTGCATTTTCTTTATGCATACGTCCATTAATGGCATCTTTACATTTTTATTTATTTTTGGGGGGGTCCGGTCATGGGGTCTGAACTCTGGGCCTGGGCGCTGTCCCTCAGCTCTTCAGCTCAAGGCTAGCGCTCTACAACTTGAGATCATCTTTACATTTTTAAAGGCCGTCAAGTTAACCTATGAAAGAAAATAGCCCTTCGAATCTTCACATCTATTTTACTCTTCCCCCAACTCACCCCCGCCCCGAGAGATTTTTGTAGCTGGAAAAAGTACCATAAGAGAGAACTTTCTGATAAGTAGATGTACCACCACACAGAGAAATGGTTCTGAACTTTTCAGTCATATTTTACCAGGCTGCCAGACTGCAGAAGAAAACCTGCGCACGCTCAGGATAAAGGAAGATCTGCGCATGCTCAGGACAAACTGTCCAGTTCTGAACTGAGGATACTTGGTTTATTTCTTCTACAACACGGCTTAACTTCTGCCAGACACGGCACCTTTCAACAAACCTCATGTTTTTACTTTATCACTTAAATTAAGCACATTCTGTGCCCTTTTAGCTGGAGATAGGATGGTGAACCAGTTTGGGCTACACTGTCATTTCAAGGTAGACTGGGCTACATAGCAATACCCTGTCTCAATTACTCTGTGTGTGTGTGTGTGTGTGTGTGTGTGTGTGTGTGTGTGTGTGTGTGTGGTGTGTGTGTGTACACGTCTCTCTCTGTTTCCGTCTCTGTCTCTGTCTCTGTCTCTGTCTCTCTCTCTCTCTCTCTCACACACACACATTTTTAAAGAAAAAGTTCAGAAAAGTTTTTTTGTTTTGCTTTGTTTTTTAATGAAGAGAGATCCTACCAAAGCCTACACCGTCAAATTTCTTTACATGTTCAAGAACACAAGCTCACCTTAGCTAAACTCTCTGATGGTCAGTTTCTTCACTGGTCAAATAGCAATGACAATGATGATGATGACAAATTGTTCCTACCCAAAATATTGTTTTAAAAGATAATGTAGCCAGGCGCTGGTGGCTCACGCCTGTAATCCTAGCTACTCAGGAGGCTGAGATCTGAGAATCACAGTTCAAAGCCAGCTCAGGCAGGAAAGTCTGTGAGATTATCTTCAATTAACCACCAGAAAGCCGGAAGTGATGCTGAGACTCAAATGGTAGAGTGCTTGCCTAGAGTTGAAGAGCTCAGGGACAGTGCCCAGGCCCAGAGTTCAAGCCCCACAACCAACAGCAGCAGCAACAACAACAACAACAAAGAAATAACACAAATAAAATGCTAAATCCAATATTAGCCAAAAATAAAAAGGGATTTTGATGTGTTTGATGTAATTTAATTTATAAAATTTTGGCTGGTCCACTGTTTATAACAAACACATCTATTGCATAAAGCAAATGAGAGATGAAAGAGCCCTCGGTAAGAGGCCTAACTTTTATTCTTTGCCTAAAAGACTATACTCAGCTTAGAGGAGTCTCCATTTGTAAATAAAATCCAGGTTCCAGTTTCTTACACTGCGAATACAAAGTCTAAAGTTCTTCTGTTAAATATTATAGTTCATCAGGATATTCAAGAAATCGCTTTTGGAGTGGCGAGTTTTGACAAATTCTAGATTTAACGCATGGAGAAACTTCATAAGGAAATGTGAGTGGCCATGTTCATGAGACAGGAACATAGCATAATCTCCAGCTCTGTCCCATATGAGGCTACCCAGGGCTCTTTTGATTATGGGAAATCAAACTATGACAAACAAATCCCATGGGATGCATAAAATGGGCTCCTCCCCGCTCAGAGACTGGCAAGTCACCAGGGGAGGCAGACTAAATAAAATGCTATATTTGCATATTGCTGTCAGGGACTACACAGAGTAAATAAAACAGACGTGACTTTCTTGGAAAATCCCATACTCTGTATACAAAAATTCACACTGGCACATATTTTCAAGTTGATGTCAGAGAAGACCCAGAGGCCCTCCCCGCTTGTCCTTTAGAGACTGCTTTGAGCTACCCCAAACTGAGGCCCAGTGAAAAACTCTGCACGGAGGGGAAGAGGGGTCTATGAGCCCAACAGAATATCAAATGAGGCTCTTAGCCACCTTTGAATAGTAACTGTGCTGACTCTGGACAAGTCTCTTCAGCTTTCTAGAACAGAAGTTCTTTGGAGACCTTTCCAGTTCCAAAAGGGTTCATGATGTGACAATCCCAGATGTATCACATGACAGGGTATAAGCCATAGGCTAGGCAAGAGCTTGGGAAACAGCTGTGTTATGAAGGGACAGTGAATGGCCAGATCGTCTAACGAATGGCTCAGTGTTGGGGAGTTATGGGAGAAAAGGTTGAAAAGGAAAGCTTATCCGAAACAGGAAAGGCTCTGAATCCTGCTTCATCTATTAGCACATACCTGGATTCACCTCACATCTGCAGCACTGGAAAGCCTCAGCTACCTTTGTTACACAGGAAATGGATAGAGGAGGCACTGGAGAACCCCATGGAGCCCCAAATATCAATCCCCTTCTGCACCTTCCACCAGAGCAATTCAACAAAGAAAACCTTCTCCCATGTGCCCCCCCCAGACTCTGAGCTTAGTGAAACCATCAGAAACCCAAACAACAACAACAACACAGACCACCTCTGACCCAATTCATGAACCATTTATCCCATCACTATCCAACCTGCAGGTGGAGCCCAGACCTCATGTGCATACAGCCACCTGGTGCTCAAGTTCACAGTGAACGCACCTTATACTGAAAGCTAGGAAGTAAGGCCCGGTAATGTCCATGCTGCCTATGTGGTCTTGAACAAAAACATATTCCCTGAGCCTCTGTTTCTTTGTTAAGTGGGATTTCATTTATTCATTCAATAATTGTGTGTGTGCGCATGTGTGTGTGCGTGCGCGTGTGCATGCGTGCCCACACACCAGTACTAGGACTTGAACTCAGGGCCCTGAGTTCTCATTTGGCTTTTTGTGCTCAAGGGTGGCACTCTACCATTACTTGAACCACAACTCCACTTTTTGCATTTTGCTGGTTAAGACTCCCAGAGACTTTTTTGCCTGGGCTCTCTCTGAACCACATCCTCAGATTTCAGCCTCCTGAGTAGCTAAGGTTATGGTTAATTCAAGAAATATCACGACGGGGCTGGGAAGGTGGCTCAGTGGTAGAGTGCTTGCCTTGCATGCATGAGGCCCTGGGTTCGATTCCTCAGCACCACATAAGCAAACAGAAAAAAAAGCCGGAAGTGGCACTGTGGCTCAAGTGGTAGAGCGCTAGCCTTGAGCTGAAGAGCTGAGGGACAGTGCCCAGGCCCAGAGTTCAGGCCCCATGACCAGACCCCCCCCAAAAAAAAGAAGTATCACATACCTGTACATTCCATATACTGAGGGTACAGTAAGAATAATGAAAAAGTCTAGGTCTCCATGCTTGAGATACTTATTACCAAATGAAGTAACAGAAAATAAAAAGATTTAAAAAAATAATCAACGTTGCAAATAAAACAAAGTGAAGCGATTATAGAGCAAAAGAAAATTTAGATGAGCTTATAGTGCCACTGGAATCTTTTGAATAGGTGACATTTGATTAAAGAATAAAATGTCAAAATGTAGTGATTGGAAGAAATGTATCTCAGGCAAAATCAGAGCAAGTGCAAAGGCTTGGGGGGAAAAACCTAAAGGCCATTATGCCAGAGGCTTAGGAATTCAGAGGAAAAAAATAGTAAGATTAGGTTAGAGAATATTAATGTGAAACACTGTATGCCTCTCATTCAGTTTTTTATATGGTAATTCTGAATTTCTCTGAACTAAAAGTTAAAAATTCTCAGATCTGTCCATTTCTCCCAATTCTAATCAACTACTGTGCTTCACTTTAAAGCCATGGTCCCTAAATGAATACTCAAGAAAGAAGTTTCAGGAAATAGAAGTGTGGCTTAAATGGTAGAGTTCTAGCAATGAGCAGGAAAAAAAAAAGGGGGAGTGTGAAAGGCTGTGAGTTCAAGCCCCAGTACTGACACCAAAAAAGAGTTTCAGAGAGAAAAGTAAAAGGTTACCTTTTGCCATACAGCTACAAGAAAACAAAGCTCTTTTCTATAATAAAAAGTTACACAGTATACAAGATTTGAACAGTAATCTAGTACTCCTTGAAGCGAGGCTGATTGAGTTTAAATCCTGGCTGTGCCACTTACTGAATTTGGAGCAAGTTACTAAACTTTTCTGTGCATCTATAAAAATGATAATAGTACCTACCATGTGAATTATCAGAAGGATTGCAAGTTAATAAATATAAGTAACTTAGAATGGTGCCACACTATATAAATAATATATTATTTTTGTTATTTGCACAATTGCTAGATTTAATGAAGTGTTGTAGTGAAAATTTACAAAATACCTAATTTACTCTGCTATCTACTGTAGAGATGCTTAAAAATACACAATAGTGTTCTGTTTTATGTTATTAAAAGCATCTGCAATTAGAAGCATCGTTTGAAAAGCACAATATAACATTAATAGTTCTTTTGTCCCATAAAAGTAACCTATAAATGCTAAGCCAGGTGCAGTAGAGCAGCCCTGTAATTATAGTTACATGGTAAGCAAAGATCAGGAACACAAATAGGAGAATGGCAGCCCAGGCCAGCCCAGACATAAAACAAAAAGCTATCTTAGAAAATAACTAATACAAAAATGCCTGGCATAGTGGCTTGTGTTGTAGAGCACTTGCTAGTAACCATGAGATTCTGAGTTCAAATTCCAGGGCCAACTAAAAAAGAAAACATCTGGATTTTCCAATTCATTAATAATTTATTTATCTTGCTGTCTACTTTCTGACAAGCATCAAACTTGGTAAGTTTCTTTGTTACATTAAAAAAAAAGCTTTGAATTTTTTTCCTTCTCTTTATTGTTAAGTTTTCAATAAATCCTGTGATTCTGCTGGGTCCTTTATTAAAAGAGTTCGTCTCAGGCCAGGCACCTGTGGCTCATACCTGTAATCCTAGCTACTAAGGAGGCTGAGATCTGAGGATCATGGTTCAAAATCAGCCTGGGCAGGAAAGTCCGTGAGACTCTTATAATAAACTGTGGCTCAAGTGGTAGAGCACTCACCTTGAGCTGAAGAGCCCAGGCCCAGGGTTCAAGCCCCATGACCAAAAAAAAAAAAAAAGAGTTTGTCTCATTTAAATTAAGAATGATAAACAAGGAAGAGATTGGATAAACAACATGATCAAGAGTCTGGGTTTGTTCTAAATGTGCCAGCATGCTATTTAGGTGTTTCAAAAGAATAGCATGATCTTTTTGACACTTTGAAAAGTTTGTGCTGGTGTAGAGTGGATCCCAGAGAGAGAAGAAAGTAGGTAGGACAACCAACATACCACAGGAGAAATTACTGGGTTCAGACAAGAGTATCAGCAGCAACAACACCAAGAACTGATCTGAGAAGAGATTTCATTTTGGATATTGAGCCAAGAAGACAGGTTGATGGAATGAGAGAATAAGAGAATAATGAAATGCTGGCCATGGTAGGGTCTTGTAATAGTTAAATTGTCTGACATTTGAAATGGCTTAACATTTACTCTTGCTCAATAGTGACTTTCATTATTATTGTTTTGTTTTATGTCTTTCTAGAGCCAAGAAATGTTCTTCATAAATACTAAGTGTCTCATAAGTATTGTTTTTGAGAGGTAAGCTCTGAAAAACTTCATTTTTTGTTAAAAAAAAAGATGTTCTACTTCTCTTGGAGACTAACATATTTTATAACTTACTCTTCTGTGTTGGTATTGAATCATATAATATTTGTGTATTCCAAAAGTTCATGGTGTGTTCAATATTAAAACCATGGTTTTGTTTATTTCCTGTACAATTTGAGGCCTGTGTAGAAACTAAAGAATGAAAGTAAGACTAAATGGATCATTTCTAGAAACACATAAACTACCAAGCTAGCTCAATAAGAAATGGAACATCCAACTAATCCTGAAACACAGAGACTTGACCAGTAATCACCAAAGATCTATCCACCAATAGAACTCCAGAGTAATCATCAAAGAAACTCTACAGCCAGATGACCCCACTAGTGGGATCTTCCAATTGTACCACTTAAAGAAGCATTCATATTAATTCTCCCCAAGCATATATAAGAAATGGAAGAGAAAGGGATATTTTATTAACTTGCTATATATGGCCAGTATTTGCCAAAATCAGATAAATTTAAAAATTGCCAGATTAATTAATATCCCTTATGATGATAAGCTACTACAAAGATGAACTCAATAACATATTGGAAAGATGAATTTAATAGCTTATCAAAAAGATTGGTCACAAGCCACGAATGAGATTTTTCCTGGAATGCAAGGATGGCCCAATATATAAGCCAATCAACACCATCTCAACAAACTGAAAAGAAATTCACATTATCATCTAATGAGATGCTGAAAAAGCTTTCACCAAAATCTAACCCATCTATAATTTAAAAGCATGTTAACAAACTAGGACCAGATCAAGGCTGGGAAAAGGGAGTATGAGGGATTACTCATTTATGGGTACAGTTTCCTTTAGAATGATGGAAAAGTTCAGGGAATATTGCTGATGGATTCACCATGTCATGACTGTAATAAATAATGCTGAATTACAAGTGTAAAATAGCAAAGCTATATATATTTACTTACCACAATAAAAATCCCTATAAATGCAAACAATTCAATGGGTTAAAAATATTACCCAGCATACCTTGAGCACTATTAAATGTTTGAAGCTGTATAAATTACTTTCAGGATGATCTTATGAAATTCTCACTATAACTCTTTAAAATAGATATGCTTATCTTCCAATTCTTCAGATGAGAGGAAAGACACACAGTTTGAAATAGGCAGTAGTTCATTATCCAGCTAGATACTCTGGCTGCCTCTCAAAAACAACACAAAGGCAGAGACATATTTCACTTGTCTTTGTCACTCCAACATGTAGTACAGAGCCTTACCCAGAATGAAGTTCTTATGTGTGCATTCAGCTACCAAGATGGAATCAACTATCCAAAATGTATTCTGAGACAAAGCCTGTGCAAAATTAAGAGGAACTAAACCAAGAATACATAGGGCTAACCTTCAGATTACAGCACAAGTATGGTACCTGTAAAGGAGGATTGGTTAGAAAGGACTCAAATTATATCACAACCCCCAGAAAAATCTTAGTCAAGCCAACATAGGACCCCATATTGGGCAGAAATGGCCCAATCTATTAACCTAGCTAAGCTCAATATTGGCCAGAAGTAACAATGTAGTGAGAGCAATGGGGTCTTGGCATAACCATATAGAAGTATGACCCACAATGGAATATTACAAGGCTTAGAATATTAGGTATACTATACTCAGACCCGAGTAGTGCACATCCATGGTGATAACATAAGCTTCAAACATTTCCCATAAGAAAATAGGCAAATGATGGAGCTGGAAAGGTGGCTCAGTGGTAGAGCGCTTGCCTTGCATGCCTGAGGCCCTGGCTTCGATTCCTCAGCACCACATAAGCAAAAAGAAAAAAGCCGGAAGTGGCACTGTGGCTCAAGTGGTAGATCGCTAGCCTTGAGCTGAAGAGCTGAGGGACAGCGTCCAGGCCCAGAGTTCAGGCCCCATGACCGGACCCCAAAAAAAAAAAAGAAAATAGGCAAGTGATAAACTCTTCTTAAATGAGTTAGTATCATTAATATTGCAAAGTCAAAATTGCTACTTCTAATTTCTTAAGCTCAGTTATGACCCCTTCTTTTGCTCAGTTTGTCATCTTTAACAACTAGTAAGCAACATAGTTGCTGAATAGTAAATGAATGCTAAACAGTGTATTACTTCATAGTAAAACTGGCTCTTAGGAGAAAATCCTAAATCTAAACCCCCTGGGGGGGAGACAGAAATTTTGTATCATATTGCTTTGCCATTGGATTGAGAGGTCATTAGATTAGATTATTCATGAAGCTGTTCAAATCCCATAGGTAGAACTTCCATAGTCATTGACAATAGAGCAACAAACTATTGCTGGATCCATCTGTCCCCCAGAGAGAGTGATTTCCTAAAGAACACCTATCAGAGGAGCAACCAGCATGGCTAATTTCCTATCTCAGACCGCTTAGGTTTCTCTCTGGTCATTTCTGTCTTGGTTACCTTTAGCCTAGTGGTCTGGACAACAAAGTTGTAAGAAAAAGAACAACAGATCTCTAGTTATGGATCTCCCACCAACCAGATATGCAAAGAAAAGTAACTTCTCCAAGCCTTAGGGTAGAGGAAAGAGTTTACAACCAAATAATCTCACAGGTCTCATCCACCTCTAACCTTCTGTGATCCTAAATGGCCCAGATTAGTTACTGTTGGATGTAGCACGTATGCCCTCTTGTTCTAGAACTGTCTTGAGCTGTTCGATCAAAGGACAGGAAGATTTATGAGTTAGATATTTATTCAATATTCCTTACTCAAGGAAATTAAGCCCTGAGGATACTTAATTTGAGCAATCATTCAGAAAGAGTTTTTCCAGCCTGATGTAAATGGAAAGGCTAAAAGTAATTGTTGAACAACCAAAACCAACTAGAACTATATGAACCCTGAAGTCTCCCCTTGCTTATGAGCATTCTGCTCCTAGAAGGAATACTGACAGGGAGAGAATTAGAGTTTGCAAGATTGGTACTCAATTAATGCACATCAGCACACTAGGTCATCGATCAAAATCAATAGTGTCCCCATCTGAGTTCACAAGTTTGAAAGTCATTTCTACCTTCTCCAGTTAATAGTTGGAGAACCACTGAGCATTTGTGACAGAAAGGACCACAGAATCATCTGGTGTTCTACTCCTTTGTTCCTCCAGAAGCCTCAAAAGAAGATAGAAATTCTCCCCCCACCAAATCACACACATGATAAGTGTCAGGATGGAGACCAGCCTTCAGATCTTCAGATCATCTGTAGATCTGTGTACTTTTTCCGTCCTTGGCTCATGTTCTCTCTCTTGTTCCCATCCTATTTAGTTATTTAGTTATAAGAGATAATGGCCTTTGGAGGGTTCCAATCTGTCAAGTAAATCACACTGTAGAGAGCCCCACTCAGTAAGGCCCATGCAGGTGTCCAAGCAGACAGAGAAAAGCTAGACTCTTCCACTGGGCTATTGGCAAGCTCCATTTCTCCAATGAAAATGTAACTGAGATTTGTAAGAATGAACAAAAACCCTAGCAGCCAGAAGGTGCTCATTTAATGGCATTTGAAGAAATAAATAAAAGATTGTCAGGGCCTACCTGCCATGTTGGTTTGAAGATGTCCCAAAAAAGTTTGGCCAAGGGGTGCAGGGGAGGAAGAGACAAGCCAAATGAGAGAGAAAGAGAAAGGACAGGGGCAAATAGCCAGACATATCACATTAGAAATGCCTAAAAACCAGCTGGGAACTGGCTAATAACAGAGGAAGTAAACAGTTGAGAAGTTGGCTGGGAATTTCCATGAGAAAGCACTTTTCTTTTATTCATTCATTTCATAAATATGTTCTGACTGCCTACTATGTGTTTATCATTAAATGCAGTCCAAGTCATCAGAAGCTTGTAATCTAGGGAAGGGAAACACATTGGACTAAACAAGCCTTTAGGAAGGGCTTACTACATGGTACTGTATGCTGAAAACAGTCCCTGCACCCAGGAAACTGATGCCCTAAAGTAGTGTAGACCAACGGGAACTACTCAGAGGAGCCATGTATAGTGTGAAATTCTCCATTGTTAACAAGGTTAAAGAGGGAAATTAATTTTAGTAGTGTGGTGGGGGTGAATTCAGATACTTACATACTCTTTCTTGTTTTTTTCTTTTGTTCAAGGCTGGTGCTCTACCACTTGGACCTTCTGGCCTTTTCTGGTTAATTGAAGATAAAAGTCTCTCAGATTTGTCTGTCCAGGATGACTTCAAACCAAGAACCTTAGAAATCAGCCTCCAGAGTGGCTAGACTTACAGGTGTGAGTCACCAGTACCAGCTTGTAGTAATATTCTTTTCTGAACCCAATATATTCAAATACTCTACCACCTGAGCCATGCCTCCAACCTTTGTATGTACATTTCAAGTTACTCTCAGTACATGTTAAGTGTTCAAAGGCCATGTGACTAGTGCCTACTTTATTGAAGCATACAGATCTAACATGTTCTAACCTTTTTTCAATAAGCCCAAATACTTACTACACAGCCCTTCCCTGCTCCTGTTACCTTTTGACCCTGGTCCAATAGGAATTCCCTGCTTGTTTTATTTTCTCCTTTCTATGGCCCCTGAGGTAACTTCTCCAACGTCCATGCGACTCTCTTTTCCTGTAGTCTGATATGCAGGTTTTGGATCCCATTGCTATCTCAATAAAATACCTATTTGAGAATCAACATTTAATCTAAGTAGGAGCATAGGAAGCAAATAATAACATTCCTCTCTAGAAGGTGTTCACAAAGCAGTGATAGCTGTTAGCTGAAATTCTGGATAGGGTAGAACAGTCTGGTAAACCTTTATTGAGACAACAGGACTTCAACTGGGTCTCGTGTATGCACATGTGTGCATGCCAGTAGTGGAGCTAAACTTGGAGAGAGCCTGGGCACTATCCCTTAGCTTTTATACTTCAGGATGGTGCTCTACCACTTGAGTCACAGCCCCACTTCCAGCCTTATGGTGGTTAATTGGAGATAGGAGCTTCATTTACTGGCTGGGCTGGCTTCAGATCACCATCCTCAGATCTCAGCCTCCTGAGTAGCTAGGATTACAAGCTAGAGATCCTCGCTCCCAGCTGCAGCTGCATCTTGAAGGATAAATAATTCACATCGAAAAGAAAAACTTAAAATACTTTGCCTCCCTCATATTTGAAAACTTAAGTCACAGCTTAAAACATATTTCAAAGTTTTTCTGAGGTTGTGTCTGGAAATATGACTCAGTTGATTCAATCCCCAGCACTGAAAAAAAAGAGAAGAAAAGAAAAATTGCTAAAAGCTTTTTGAGATTACATACCTAGTCCTAGAATAAATCTTTGGGAAAGGGATGGGAACACTTGGTGTATTTTATAAAAATGGAAAATCGTCAACTACGGGTCACACTCAAGCAAAAAACAACTTTGTTTTTTTTTATAGCTGCCAGTTTTAAAAAAGAAAACATGCACACTGAAAATGTGTGATATTTTTAAATCTTAAAACAATTTTAAATGGCATATAGCCACAAAAGAGTTACTGAAAAAGCAAAACAGCATACTCTAATCAATAATGTGACAGGTATGTCTACAAACTCCCACAGAAAACCTGTTTTCTGCTGTTTTTTTTTTCTGAAAAGATATGATTTCTTCCCCAACATATGTCTCCTGCCCTCTACAAAGTATGACAAGGTGCTCACCATAGTCAAACTAATGCTGGTGTCATGCCTCTGAATATAAGCCAAGTAAATAATATAAGCTTCCAAACATAAGATAAATAGCCTTTTTTATAAAGTCAAAAATAAGGTAACCATGATGATCTTTCAAATCCTCAATTCCAGATGAGAGCTAATTATGTAACATGGAAAGGGGCTGGGAATGGGTATATACTTCTTTTTTTTTTTTTGGTCGGCTGTGGGGCTTGAACTCTGGGCCTGGGCGCTGTCACTCAGCTCTTCAGCTCAAGGCGAGCGCTCTACCACTTGAGCTACAGCGCCACTTGGGAATGGGTATATAGCAGGACCTGCAGATACTGCTATAGATGTCTTACTCTCTCAATCCAATCCTGATAAATCTTCCAAGGCCACTAACCACAGTGCTTATGCAAACACCTGGAAAATGCTGTTCTGGTTTAGGGCTAACAGACAAGACTAACACCTTGATTTCCAAACCAGGGTCAGGTTTGCCACTGGCCCTGGATAAATGATAGGGGAGCAAAGTGCCTGCAAAAGCCATACTGAATGAAGAACACAATTCCAGAGAACCCTTCAGAGGTGTTCTGGGAGCATTTGCCATTTCTGAACATGAGCAGATGGCTGAAGTCACATGCACAAGAAGCTACTGAAGAAAGCAAACTAGACAATTACCTGGTTGGAGTGACAAAATCAGAGACCAGAGTAGCCTAAAACACGTTTCCTCCTCCATGAATTTTCTGAAGTCTGAATGTAAGCTGAAATTCTGTTAAAGCAGAGTAGAAGTTTCTAAAATCTAAAGTTATGTAAGAGACAAACTGAGCCTTGAACAACGTGAGAGTAAAAACCCTGCAGATCAGTATTGGTATTTATTCCAGAGTTTTCCTTTGTGACTTTTGCTGACATGGGCACCGGGCACGGTTAGGGGCTGAGACTCCAGAAGGCCACTCCCAGGGAAGAGAGATACCATGAGAATTTGGGCAGCCGTACAGCAGAGAGTTGGGAGACCACTTTTGCTCCCTCTTGGGTCCCTCTTGCTCACCAGTGGAGCTTTCCACCGTTATAGATATGACTTCACTGTTGTGAATTGAAAGAAGAAAGCAGATCTTGTGCTACATCCTAATAATCTCAAGTTGTCATCCCTTTCTTCCAAAAAAATATAAATAATAAATACCTTGGAGTTTTGACCAAGTAGTTGAAAATTCATTTTGCTTGTTTACAGATAAGATGCAAACCAATATGGTTCACCTTATCGGCTTCTTGAAATAAATCTCTCTGACTTAACAGAGGGTGGTCAATGGTTTCTTTAGATCCTTAGATCTTCCATGTATCCTTATATCCACAGGTATAAGGCTATCCTTATATCCCTTGATTCATAGACACAGAGTCACTTGGATAATCAATTAAGAAAGACTTATTTAGGGGGCTTAGGTTATAGATGAGTTGTAGAGCACAGGCTTAAAGCTTTGGGTTCAATCCCCTGAACAACAACAAATATTTTCATCTCTTTCGCCTAATTAAACAAATATTTCTCAAACCTTCCTCCAAAATACAGAGTTAAAGTCATGTTTCAACCCCTGATAATTAAGTTCATACCAAGGCACATACTCTTACCAATTTTTACATCATCCCGTTGTCTACCTGCTAACAGACCAGAAAATAAATGTTTTATTTTCTTTGCTTGCATGGCCTCTCTCTCCCAAGTCTGTATCCCAAGAAATGCCAATCTTGTTTCTGCATATGTGCTACTTCCTGCTTTTGTTTCTATCCCTCTACCAACACTGTCTCCTGTTCCTCATTATCCCCAGAAGAAAGGACCTGAGATCATACATTCTCAAATATGGAAGCAAACTCTTAATGCTAGAATTCCTCATTGAGGACAATATATCACATAGCTACTCCAGGAAGTGCTCCATTGCTGTTCTTGAGACCCTGGTCAATTCAAAGTATCTGTTGAGATTAAATTCTGGCTACTTTCTAATTGTATATCATTAAGCTAATTATACTAAGCCTCTTTTTACTCCAACCTTCCCACACAGTTTCCTGTACAGTGGAACTTGTAACAGTTTATCACATAGGATAATAATTTCCTGCATGTAAAATACCAGTGAGGGTCAAAATATAATAAGAACTCACTGTGTATTAGCTATTACTATATGCTAAACCCTTGAAGCCCAGGAATTCTTGGTATCAGAAAGATCTTTGTCAAAAGCTGGATGCATCTGTAATCCGAGCAATCAGGAGGTTGAGGCAGGAGGATCTTAAAATTTAAAGCCAGACTAAGCTACATAGCATGACATTTTCAGTAAGGAAAGAAAGAAGGGAGGGAGGAACGGAGGGAGGGAGGGAGGAAGGGAAAGGGAATAGGGAAGAAAAAGGATTTTGCATTGTCAGATTCTATAACCTAATGGAAGAAAGGACAACAAAGGAAGACAGTTACAGATTATGATAATGCTACAGATAGGATGATAGCAAGAGGATGGAAACCTTTAGACAAATTGATCAGAAACAGGAGAATGACAAGAATCAGCAGAGCAAGGAGCTGGGGGGTGGGGGGATAAAGTGTATATGCAAAGACCAATGAGGCTAGAATTAAACAACAAACAGAAAAGTGACTATTGAGGCCAATGTGGCCAAATCTGGCTTTTGCCAGATTTATTTTTGGCTTAAGCAGGACCCAACAGATTCCCAGATATGAGGCTGCATTTGTTCTACATGCCAGGAGAAACCAATGACGTTTTGTTGTTTTTTGTTGTTTGTTGTTTGTCAGTCATGGAGCTTGAACTTTGGGCCTGGGCACTGTCCCTGAGCTCTTCAGCTCAACGCGAGCACTCTACCACTTGAGCTACAGCAACTCTTCCAACCGCTGAAGGTTTTAAACAGGTGAAGATCTTTAGTCAATGCCTCGCCAGAGTTACCTGCTCAACTAACAAAAATTTAACATTGCCTAGATACTTAAAAGTTCATGAAAAATCACCTCCAAAGACTCCCCCCTGCTTCCCGCCACATTGTCAATGATTCTATCCTAAACTGACATGAAGAAACTTCATTCTCAGAAACACAATCTAAGAACAGAGCTCCATTATTCCTTTATCCCTCTGCACCACTGGTTTTGAATGGTGAGTCATGTCAAATAAATGCTCTTAATTGTTTGTGCTTCATGCCTCCAAATTCCCTATTGCTAATCAACAGTCTTCCCTTAATGAAGTGTCCAAAACTAAAACCAGCATCCCAGGTGCTATCTGTCACTAAGGCCAAATAGCAAGGGCCATTATCTCCCAGGGTCATATTTTTCTTGCAGTATTATTCAGCAGACATGTGTTCTAATTTGCCATTTAGGATCACCCTTGGGCTCTTACCGACAGGACTATTTTCCAGGTGTTGCCTTCCCCATGAAAAAAAATCTTTCCAATTACTTTTCCCCAGGTAACTGTACTTGAAATGTTTCCAAGTTTGCCATATTGCTAAATGTTTGCTATCATTTCTTTGGTTTTCCTGGTGTTATAATATGTCTTCTTTTAGAGTCATCTGAAAAGCTCATTAACATGTTTGTGGACAGGATGTAACTAGAATTTGTTGGGGATACATTTTCTGTTTGTTTATTAGTTAGGGGCTGATTTGAGAAATGAAGAATCTCTTTATCAAATTAAAATTCAACACACACACACACACACAACTGTTCTCAATTCCCTGAGCCACTCTAAAAACAAAACAAAAAAAAATCCATGTCATAAATAGAACCTCTAGATCAAAAGTCCCTACCATGAGGGATGAAAATATACCTCTGTGTTCCCTGGAAACTCATGTCATTGTATTCACAATATATTCATATTATGATGCCCTTGAGTAGATTTCCTTTGTAGGCAAAAGGCCCACAGATTCCATTAGAATCTTTAGGGAGTGTACAGGCAACCAACTCCCCTGAAAAAAATTTTTTTGCCTTTCCTGAGCCTTGAACTCAGGGCCTGGGCACTATCCCTGAGCTTCTTTGCTCAAGGCTAGCACTCTACCACTTGAGCCACAGAGCCATTTCCAGCTTTTTTCTGTTTATGTGGTATTGAGAAATCAAACTCAGGGCTTCGTGCATGCAAGGCAAGCACTCTACCACGAGGCCTTATTCCCAGCCCAATAGAGAGAGGGTGGGGGGAGATCAGTTTTATATCATAGTTCTCCAGGAATGATCCAATAATCAGCTCTTTTGGAATCACATAAGATGCTTATTAAAAGGCAAATTCTTGGGGGCCAGTACAGACACACAGAATACACAAATGTAGACAGGAATATACATTTTAAAATTAAATGACATTTGCTTTTGATAGGAAATGCACTCAAATTGTGCAAAATTTAAATAGTCGAAAAGGTGTAGGGTCTCTCCTATCTCTGGTCCCCAGCCACCAGTTTTTCCTTCTGAGAATAAACAAACCACTGATGCCCATTTTCTATGTTTTTTTCTACAATGTGTAAAGAAAGAAATTGAGAATGGTTGTTCTACAGAGAAAGAAACTGAGATGTTTACCTGTATTAAAGGCTTCCTCAAGTGACTTTTTTTGCCTGTTCATCTGAGAAAATGATTCTTCTAAAAAATTTCAACATCCAGGCAAATCTCCTTGGAACAACATTCAAGTTTCCGTCTTTTCTCAGGGAAGGAAAACCTCTTGCGTATTTATTTTTCTGTTTGGTTAGAGGTCATCAGCTCTGCGTCGTGCTCTTGGGGGCTCAGTCTGGACTCACACAGAGTTATCTGACTCAGGTGTGGAATAAACTGATTAGATGGCATCTGTAGTGGGAACTGACCTGACTACAAAGGTGCGAGGGATTCATCATTCCCCCCCTAAAATCACTTGACCTTTATGGTGAAAAACAAAGTCTCCTCTCCCTTGGGCAGCATTTCTTATGAACTGATAGAAATAGCTAGGTCTCCGAAACATAGTGCACACAACCAGTTTTTGTAGACATTATTAGCCCGCTTTACTGGCAAATACAGAAGATCCCATTAAACCATGGGATCCCAGCTTTATCTCTCATCTTCTGATTGGAATCTAGAGATTCGAATGGAGTAAAGCATGGATTTTTGTCTTTAAATACAAAACACTGTCAGATGCAGAAGGTCCCACAAAGAGACCAAATGCTGACCCCCAAACCTTAGCTTTCCATTTCATGTCTGAAAGGCTAACAAATCTGAAGAGAGATGATGCAAATTTCCTAGGAATCAGAAACATTCATCAGCTTAGCCAGATGTGGGGAGTGAATGATCACAAGTAGAGGCTGGGAGACAGGAAAGCTCTTGCCTTGAGACTCCTGATGATGGTGAATCTGGTGGCCCTGCGGGAAAGTTGTTCACTCAGACTCAGTCCCACGGTGAGTGGTTCCTAGAGGAATTCTTCCACAAAACCAGTAGGCTCACCATCAAGAATTTCACTATGATGAGGATGGAAGTGTGGCTCAAGTGAGGTGGTAGAGCACCATCCTATGAATGAACGCATCAGGTACTGAGTTCAAGTGCTGGTCTCAGAAGAAAAAAGGAATTCGCTATGGCTCTGCCTGAAATAATGAAACACTGATGGTACTCTAATGTCCATTTCTGAGGGAATGGATAAAAATAATGGTTTACCATTCAACAGTTAGAAATATCACACTCAGTATATTAAGCAACAGAGATCTTACAAACATGGTGTTCAGCAAATGTATAAGAAACAGGACAGGCATCCAATGATCATATGTGAAAATGGAACTAGGTAAAGTGAGGGAATGGGCAGGGTTGTAAGAAATGGGGGAGATTGGTGTGATCAAGATGCATTGTACTCACAAACTCACACGTTGAATTAAAACCCCTTTGCACATTTACTAAAGAATAGTTTGCAAATGCCAAAAAGAAAAGAAGTAGGGCAGGCTCTGCGGCATGTTGTATGCAAATATAAAACATATGCAACCAGAAAGTAGATTAGTTGTTGCTAGAGACTAGGGAAGATGATGGGAAATGACTATTCATGAGTACAGGATTTCCTTTAGAGGTGTTGAAAATGTTCTAGAATTGGATAGTGAAGATGATTGCACGATTTTGTGAATAAATGACAACATTGAGAACTGTGTACTTTCAAAGAGTTGATCTTATTGTTCATAAATTACATGTTACTAAACACATACACATTGCCTGGCCTGATGACTTATGCCAGTAATCCTAAGTATCTGGAGAAGGGGGGTGAGGGTCAAAAAAGAGATCAGGAGGATCACAGTTCAAGACCAGCTTGAGAAAAAACTCTCCAGATCCCATCTCAACCAATAAAAAGCTGAGTAGTATGTGCACCTGCCATCCCAACTATGTCAGATGCAGAATAGAAGATTCTTGGTTCAAGCCAACAAAACTACACATGAAAGCAAGGTTCTATTTGAAAAAAATTACTAAAGCAATGGTCAGCATGCTGAGTTCAAACCCTAAAATAAAATAAAACACAGAGACACCTCAATGGTATGTACTTTACAAGGATACATCCACACATATGGAAGAACATATCTTAATATTGAAGTCCCTGCCTAAAGGAGGAAAGGAAGAACTGAGGATTATGGTTATTCGGGCCTCTCACAACCAAGTGACATCGTACTTATTTTCAGTTCTCAATGTCAATGAACCCAAGGGGACTGAGGAAAAGAGAAGGGCATTTTTATTCTTTTTTGTCTTTGGTTTCTTGGGGGTTTTGTATGTTTTTATAGCGTTTGAATTCAGGGCCTTCGATACAGTAGGCAAACACTCTACCACTGAGCTAAATCCCAAGATCTACAAATTGTTTTGATGAGGCAGAAATACTTACGCTACACACAATGAATAAAAAGAAGTAGGACTGAGGGTGTAGCTTAATGGTACAATATTTGCCCTCCCATGAGGTCTTTGACTAAATCCAGCATAGAGAGAGACAGGCAAGGAGGGGTAGGAAAGCAGGGAAGTAATACTATTGTAGGAACATTTAAAGTTCAATTATGCAAAACAATACATGTAAATGAACAAAAGCACAACAGATAGCTGCATCAGAGTGTAGGATAAAATAGACAGTGACAGCACCCTTGCCATTACGTATATAAATCTTGGCCACCAAAGGTCTTTAATCTCTCTGTAGCTGAACTTCCTTGTGTAAACTGGAAATTATAATATACAACTCTAAAGTGTTTCCCTGAGAATTAAATGAGTTAACTTATGCCTCATCCACAGTAAGTCTTCTGTAGAAATTACTTGGTATTATTATACTGCTAACTTGAATTATTCATTTGTTTGTTTATTTCTTTGTCACAGTGTTTCAGAATTGAATCTGGAGCCTCATACTTTCACTTTAATACTTGAGCCAAACCCCCAGCCCATATTTTAATTTATAAAACATTACAGGCTCAGATATGCACCTATTGGGCTCACTACTAATCATGCAACTCACAAAATCACCCAATCACAGCCTTGGTTTTATTTACACTTGTGAGGATAACAAGGGACAATGTACTTGGCACAGAGTGTGCACTCGGTGCATGAAAAACAGACAGGAATCCACTGTCATTGTTTTAAAAGTAGTACAAAAAAGAAATACAAGGCCCCAAAGATGATATATTACATGTTTTTCCTAAAGTATAAACCCTTCTATTTTCAGTACATCTCAATGGGGTGAGGGGGAGATAGTCTTCCATCTCCTTTCTAAATAGATGCCAAGATAGATAGATAGATAGATAGATATCCTCATGCACTTGGAACATCTCCTTCATAGGAGGAATTAATTAGGTAGGTAATCAATTTCTGATTCACATCTGTCCTCCTCAATAGAAGGCAAGCTACAGGATGGCAAAAGATGGTGACAGGTGTGCTATCTAACACAAGGCCTGGCATTTGTCCATTAATGAATATTAGATGGATAAACAAGTAATAGCAAAAAACAAAGCACTTTAACATCCACATTATGAAGAGATATAGTTACTATATTAGAGGAAAATATTCTTTCCTCTGTCTCCCTCTGAGAAGTGAGGAATTGGCCATCTTCTACAGTAGGACAATAGTGAGGCGTCAGATTGTGGAGAGCTATTTTTGGCAGCTTTTTCTTAGGAGAATCACACCAGCTGAACCTGTCCACAGGAATCCTTGCAGTTCCAGAACAGCTCTGGAAACCCAGTAGTTTTCCAGCACTTCCTGTTCTGTTAAAGGAAAAGTACTTGGTTTATCTCAGTTATCTTCAGCAGGGTACATTGGTCCTTACTCCCTGACTCATAAAGGGATAGAGTCACAAACAAGGAACTGGGTTTAGAAAAGTGAGCTGGTTTTCCTAAGCCTAACATTGGTTAATAAAAGAGTTGATGAAATTGAAAATAAAATCACTCTCCCCCTCCCTCTCTTTTTCTCTCTCTTTCTGGCCCTCATTTCTTTCCCTCTCTTGTTCTTCTTCCAGTTTTCACTATCAAATTATATTTGGGGGCAAGATTCAGTGGCAGAGCTTGTGTTTTTCATGCCCAGAGCACTAAGTTCAATCTCTAGTCCTGGAGAGAAGGGGGAGGGAGAAGGGAGAGAGAAAGAAATAGAACTTTGTCTACCACATTAGGGGAAAAGTTCTTGACATGTTCCAGAATCAACTAACGTTATATATGTGTGTGTGTGTATTTATGTTCTATTTTAAATATATAAATATGTGGAGAACATGTGTATGTATTTATTTTTTTCTATGTAAAACAATTGAAAGGAAAGGCAGGTACTATTGGCTCATGTTTGTAATCTAGCTACCCAGGAGGCTGAGACCTGAGGATTCTTGTTGGAAGCCAGCTCAGGTAGAAAAGTCCATGAGACTCTTCAATTAACAACCTAAAAATGGAACTGTGGTTCAAAGTGGTAGAGTGCTAGCCTGAGCACAAAAATTCAGCCCTGAATTCAAGCCCTGTGACCAACAATAAATAAACACACAAATAAATAAGTGTGCCAAAATGTGCATTTATCTCTGGTTAGTAGTGTCATAGTTTATTTATACTTCTATTAAAAACTTATTTTTATTAATGAGCATGTAATGCTTTATAATCAGAAATTTAAACTTAGACTAGATGGATAACTCAAGTGGTAGGGTAAGCCTTGAGCAAAAAAAAAAATAAAGGCCAAACAAAAGCACCAGGCTCTGAGTTCAAGCCCTAGTAATAAATAAATAAATAAGAGAAAATAAATTTAGGCTTCTAAATTCCTGACCTACTGTTTTTGAAAGGATTTATTTTGGTACTGCTCAGCTCTGTGGGATGGAAGGAGATGAAAAATTGTATATATTACTTCTAAAACTATGATAATGCATGAGTAATATCCCTAGTATAACATGTTAACAGGTATTACATTATCACCTGTAATGGTCACAATAGCTGAAAACCTTGAGGTTCTGATTGGGTGACTGTAAGAGTCACCTGATTAATGGGTCATGGAGGCCAATTAGAAGGGAGAATACTTAATCACGTGCTTGACCCTGCTGCTCTTTTCCTTTTCCTTCCCATAAATGCATCCACATCCTTTCTTCAAGTTAAACCTTCCTCTGCTGTAAACTGCTCATGCAAGAGCAGTGGTGGTGGACAGAACCCTCTTTATTTTGAGGTCCTGGCAGCCTTGTTTCACATTACCTGCAGAACATGAAGGACAACCTACATAGGAATGTCACCAATAACTTGTTAAAGCCCATGTCATCCCAAGCCAGAAAGAAGTTGCTTCCACTCTACGTTACAAGAGAGAATGGAAAAAGCTCACTTGCAGCTGAGATCAGAGACAGTGACTTTATTATTGCTAGACCTTTTGGGCCAACATCTTAGAGGTCTCACAAATGCCACAGAAAGGAATCTCGTGGTTTGGTTTGGTTTGGTTTTTTACATTACTCTGAGATGCCAAAGGTACTAGATGAAATTTGTTGATATATTAGGATTTTTTTAAGCAACACGTTAAAAAAAAACCAGCCATTTTGACAAAAAAAAAATAGTATGGAGATTCCTTGAAGAACTAAGCATAGATTCACCATTGGATCCATCAATCTTCACCCCAGGGGAAATTCCCAGAGGAATTGAAACCAGAATTCCGAAGAGATGTCTGCACACCCATGTTTGCTGCAGCTCACCATGATCAAGACAGGGAAACAACCAACGTCCATCAACAGACAAGGGGTTTCTTAAATGTGGTATATATATATATACACAATGGAATACTATTCAGCCTTAAAACAACAGGAAATTCTGTCATCTGTGATAATGGTGATAAATGTAGAAGGCATTGTGTGGAATCTAAGAAAGCTGAACTCATGGAAGTTGAGTGTAGAATGTTGTTTATCAGAGTCTGGGACCAGGACAGATGCGGAAAGGAGAGAGGGTGGTCAGTGGTTACGAAGTTACAGCTGGATAAGAGGAATTGCTGCCCATGTCCCAATGTCCCAAATTCATCACAGCCAATAACAATGTGTATTTCAAAGTATCTAAAACCGAGGATTTTATTATTTTTTTGGGGGGTCCGGTTGTGGGGCCTGAACTCTGGGCCTGGGCGCTGTCCCTCAGCTCTTCAGCTCAAGGCGAGCGCTCTACCACTTGAGCCATAGCCCCACTTCTGGCTTTTTTTTCTTTTTGTTTTATGTGGTACTGGGGAATCGAAGCCAGGGCCTCAGGCATGCAAGGCAAGCGCTCTACCACTGAGCCACCTTCCCAGCCCCTAAAACCGAGGATTTTAAATGTTTACCACCACAAAGGTATTTGGAGGTATATGTTAATTACACTGATCTGATCATTCCATAATGTAGTATACAGCTATGAAAACATCATATTGTATCCTATATACAATTTTTAATGTGTAAATTATGGGGTGTACCTCAATGGTCATGTGTGTGCTTACTATGTGAGAACCAGTTTAATCCCAAGCAACATTTTTTTAAATTAAAACTTTAAAAAATAAATCTGTGACTTCAGTCTATACAAGTAATAAATTATTATACAGACCTGGGTAAAGTCACTCAAGGGAAATAAAAGCATGTTCGCACAAAAACCTACACCCAGTTGTATATAGTTCTTTATTCATAATTGTAAAAATAGCAGAAAATAACTAAACCTCCTTTAACTACATAAATTGTGACATATTCACACAATAATGGAATACTAGTCAGCCATACAACGGAATGAACTACTAAAGATGACAAAATGGGCAAATCCTAAATGTGTTTTGCTAGTTTAGTAAGGGACTGCCAGATCCAAAAACATGACACAGCTGTCACACTATTTATATAGCATTCTGTGAAGTGATGCAAGAGAGATGGAAAGTGGAGCTTCTTTTTTCCTTCTGGTGCTGGAGATTGACCCACGAGCCCCTCTGTATATTCAAAAGCTACACCCCAGGGATCCCTGGTGGTACTTTTTGTATTTTTTTGTTAGTGGTGGGACTTGAACTCTGGGCCTGGGCACAGTCCCTGAGCTCTTCAGCTCAAGGTGAGCGCTCTACCACTTGAGCCACAGCACCACTTCCAGTTTTCTGGTGGTTAATTGGAGATAAAGAGTCTCACGGACATTCCGGCCCCGGGCTGGCTTTGAACCTCGATCCTCAGATCTCAGCCTCCTGAGTAGCTAGGATTACAGGTGTGAGCCCCCAGCACCTGCTGAAACTGTTTGTTTTTTTATAGTTACACAATTACATATCCACCAAAACTCATAGACCAATATAACCAAAAAGTGAATCTTATTAGATAAAACTTTATTTTTTTCTCCCTCCCCCCTCTTTCCCTCGATAAAAATTTTAAATAAATGCATAAAATAATCAAGTAATCCTAACCCATGGTGAGAACAAACAATGAAACAAGAAATTCAGTTAAAAAGTCTCGCCGATCGCGGCTGGGAAGGTGGCTCAGTGGTAGAGCGCTTGCCTTGCATGCCTGAGGCCCTGGGTTCGATTCCTCAGCACCACATAAGCAAAAAGAAAAAAAGCCGGAAGTGGCACTGTGGCTCAAGCGGTAGAGCGCTAGCCCTGGGCTGAAGAGCTGAGGGACAGCGCCCAGGCCCAGAGTTCCGGCCCCACGACCGGACCCCCCCCCAAAAAAAAGTCTCTCCGATCTTGGCTAGCTGAGAGGGCAATGACTCAAAACTGCCATCCTAGGGATGTGGAGGCAGAGATGTGAGTATGAGCCTGCTGAGGCTTTAGAAAAGCTCATCAGATCCCATCTCAAAGGCTGAGCAGGGTTACTGTGCTGTCCTCCCAGCTAGAGGGCAGCCTAGGCATAAAGCAAGCCCTTACCTCGAAAATAACTAATGCAAAAAGGGGCTGGAAGTGTGGACCCAGCAGTAGGTAAAGGACCTGAGTTCAATCCCCAGTACTGGGGGGGGGAACCTCTCCCAGATCTTTGTGATAATAGACTTGTATTTTTATTGTGGTGAGGTTACAAGTGATGAAATGATACAGAACTATACCAATATCAGTCTCCAGCTTTGATACTGTACTATACTTAAGCTGTAACCAAAACGAGTAGAGGCAGAAAGATCTCTGTGCATTGTTTCTGCAGCTTCCTCCTAATCGATAGTTTTGAATGGCTCTCTCCACCATATTTCCAGTATCTCACCTGCCTCCCTAAAAGTACACACTGCTACGTTTCTTGCATATATGTGCACGTGTCCGTGATCAGTTTATTCATAAATGCTTCTAAGTGATAACGTTGTTCTGCACCTTGTTATTTTTCAACTGTTACTTGAGAGACCCGTCCATGTCACAAACACAGGACACCAATCTCCTTCTTTTTTCCTGCTGTATAGTATTCTATTGCATAATGATACCATAATTTACTTCAAATTACTTACGGACATTTGGATCTCCACCACGAACTGAACTTCAGAATTTTTGGACTTAAAAAAAAATGCAAAGTCAGTAGGATTTGAGACCAAACGCTAATTCCCAGAGATTCAAGACTAAGCTCTAGAATATCTTTTAACTAGATGGGAGAATGCGAAGGCCAGAGGCAAAAGAGACGCTGGGAAATTTCCTGGGCCAATGGGGGACGGCGGGGGTTTCCGTGCTGGAATCGGAGGCCCCTGCGCAAAGCTCAGCGTCCCCCAGGCTGCAGCTCCCATCCACTGAAGTGTGTCCAGGCGAGTGCGCGGCCGTTCCCAGCGCCCCGCAGGGTCCCCCTCTCCCAGGCGGGATCTGAACCCCCCACGCGCGCAGGGGGGGGGGGAGGGGGCACGCATGGTGACCTGCCTGGGGCCGGATCCCGAGCTGCGGCTCCTCCTCCTCCTCCCTCCGGC
>NW_012267252.1:2965853-3009330 GCF_000151885.1 Dipodomys ordii
CGCGGCTCTCCGGCCCCGGTGGGGACCTGCTGCCGCCCGCGTGGCTGCGGGCGCTCGGAGCGCTCCTGCTGCTGGCCCTGTCCGCCCTGTTCAGCGGCCTGCGCCTGAGCCTGCTCTCGCTGGACCCGGTGGAGTTACGGGTGCTGCGGAACAGTGGCTCGGCCGCCGAGCAGGAGCAGGCGCGCCGCGTGCAGGCCGTGCGCGGCAGGGGGACCCATCTGCTCTGCACTCTGCTCCTGGGCCAAGCCGGAGCCAACGCGGTCCTGGCCGGCTGGCTCTACGCCTCGCTGCCGCCGGGCGTTGGGGACACCGGGGAAGACGACGGCGATGCCGGGGTCCACTTCCCGTGGCTGCCCGCGCTCGTGTGCACCGGCGCCGTGTTCCTGGGAGCCGAGATCTGTCCTTACTCGGTGTGTTCCCGCCACGGGCTGGCCATCGCCTCGCACAGCGTGTGCCTGACCCGGCTGCTGATGGCGGCCGCCTTCCCCGTGTGCTACCCGCTGGGCCGCCTGCTGGACTGGGCGCTGCGCCAGGAGATCAGCACCTTCTACACGCGGGAGAAACTGCTGGAGACGCTGCGGGCCGCGGACCCTTACAGCGACCTGGTAAAGGAGGAACTCAACATCATTCAGGGCGCCCTGGAGCTGCGCACCAAGGTGGTGGAGGAGGTGCTGACCCCGCTGGGAGACTGCTTCATGCTGCGCTCCGACGCCGTGCTGGACTTCGCCACCGTCTCCGAGATCCTGCGCAGCGGCTACACGCGCATCCCCGTGTACGAGGGCGACCAGAGGCACAACATCGTGGACATTCTGTTTGTCAAAGACTTGGCCTTCGTGGACCCCGATGACTGCACTCCGCTTCTCACCGTCACCCGCTTCTACAACCGGCCTTTGCACTGCGTCTTCAATGATACCCGGCTGGACACAGTGCTGGAGGAGTTTAAAAAGGGTGCGTAGTGGTCTTGGGCCTTCCTTTCTTCCTCCCCCCCTTCCCCCCCCCCCGCTTCTCCCCATGTGCCTCACAATTCCTACCCCCTTCAGACGTGTTGCGCTTTCTTGGTGGTGGTATGAGGCTTCAGATGCACGAGCCATGTCTCCGATCTAGGCTTGCCCCTCTCCCCCCACCCCCGCCTAAAAAAGCTAGAGGAAAGTCCTATCTGTTGGCTCCCAATGTTTCTCTCACTTCTTACATCTGGCTGAGCCCTAAGCTTCTTCCACTAACAAGATGCACCATGCTCTCTTTTAATTTCCCTCTTACCAGTAACTTTCTGGGGCCTACCAAGTATTGTGTAGACAGGGCTAGAGTTAGCCCTGAAAGGTCACTGTTCTAGCTCCCAAGCATTTCACAGATTACAGGCCACTTCTGCCTACAGCTTCCCACAACAAACCAGTTTTTGCTTGAAACTCCTCCCAGTCCTGGAAGCTCACCATCTCCAGAGTGAACTAACACTGTTGCTGGACAGCTCCCACAGCTGAGAAGCTCTTCCTTACCCAGACAGAATGATAGCTTCAGAGGCTCTCATTTCTGCTCCTTGAGTCAGGGAGAATAAACCTCAGACTTATTAGACATTCTTCCCTAGGCTTAACTTTCATAGATAACAACAACAAAATACCCGTGTTGAAGGATTAAAAATTGGGTGAAGGCAGTGGAGTTCTTGTACTTCCTGGAACTTTGGCCCCATGAATTAGTGTATATGTGGAACTGAAGAACTATTTCTGCAGAGCAGAGACTCTTGAAAGCTTGGATATCCAGAACAAGTGGAGTTTCCTTCTGTGAAGTTACCATGCCCTATCCCCCAACCTCAACCTTGATTTCATATCAGGCTATATGACATGGTGACTTTATGACTAGGGTTTGTGTTTGGAAACTGCCTTCTGGGGCTGAGTACAAACACACTCAAGAAAAATCAGCTTGGGTACTTTAGAGTCAGCCTTCTTGTTGGCCTTAAGTTTGACTCTTCCTTTAATTCACCAGGTCTGGCTCAGAACAGTAGCTGGTTGTTTTTGAAAATCATACTTACTTTTAAGCGCCACCATTGAGAGCATTCAAAAGACAGTCCCTGAAAGCAACTCCAGACATAGTTTGAGTACAGAAATGTGGTTAGAGTGTAGAACTTTCCAGAATGGCTATTTTGAAGGAGGCACCCCTCTATACATATGAGTTGACATATTTATGGGGGAGAAAAAAATCCAGTCCTCGGATTTAGAATCAGGCTTTAAATGTGATTCTGTGGTATGGAACTATTAGTTGACTGAATCTTTTATACAGTTTGCTAAAAACTCAATTATCATCATAGATACTCTTTAGGATATGAAATACAGGGAGAAATATAATATGTGTGTGTGTGTGTGTGTGTGTGTGTGTGTGTGTGTTGGCTTTGGGGATTGAACTCAGGGCCTTGGCACTGTCCTGAGTATTTTTGCTTAAAACTAGCACTCCACCACTTGAACCACATCACCACGAGGGGCTTTTTTGGTGGTTAATTGGAGATAGGAGTGTTATAGACCGACCAACTTGTGCAGCTTTTGAACCATGATCCTCAGATCTCAGCCTCTTGAGTAGCTAAGATTACAGGATTTTCCTCTTGAAGCAATATTTCAAAGACTTCTTCTTTTCTTTTTTTTTTTTTTTTTGGTTGGTCATGAGGCTTGAACTTTGGGCTGGGCACTGTAGCTCTTCAGCTCAAGGCTAGCTCTCTACCACTTGAGCTACAGTGCCACTTCCGGTTTTCTGGTGGTTTATTGGAGATAGGAGTCTCACGGTCTCTCCTGCCCAGGCTGGCTTTGAACTTCAATCCTCAGATCTCAGCCTCCTGAGTAGCTAGGATTACAGGCATGAGCCACCAGCACCCGGCATTCAAAGACTTCTTATTTATCAAAGCATAGCTCAGAAAGGGAAAAAAGTTTGAAAATTACCTTGTTTCAGATTCGGGGAGAGAAAAGCCTTAGAAATTGTGTTGCTATTAGGAGAAGGGGAGAGAAATGTTAATATGGCAACTCTTTTAACCCTATCTGGGGCTCTGCCTTTCCCTCTTCTGAATCTTGCATTACTAATTCCCATTGCTCTCAGGGGTTCATCCATGTAGCTTGGCTTGTAGACAGGCACATTCTTACCATGGCTTGGCATGGTTTTTTCCTGTGCACTGCATCTTTATTGTCTTTAGGGGTCTAAACATCCTCTTCTTATTAGGACACTAGTCAGATTGAAATAGGGACGAATCTAAAGGCCTAGTTTTAACGTATTCATCTCTCACCTGTGATGGTTAACATAGAGAGTTGTTAAGAAAGTATCTCATTGTCATATGTGGTCAGAATACATTTTAGTGAAACACCTGTGAACATACTCACTTAGTATTTATGAGCATCTCTATGGTTTTAGGCAACCATGGAGACAGGACCGTCCTCAGGAAGTTAACTATTCCAGGTAGGATAGAGGTATATAAGAGTAGTCTTTAGAAGCAGGAATTGATGCTGGGCAGCTTGTACAGTGCCCTGCACAGAGTATAGGTTGTTCCACGAAAGTGATGTTGATCTGCAGTGAGTCCCTGTGTAGAATTTCTAAGTCTGGTCTGAAACAAGCTTGTTTGAATTCTTTCCATAGTCTGTCATTAGGTAGATCACTAAAGGGAAGTAGGCCCATTCTGTGGACTCCAAGCCAAGGAAGGAATTTCCACAGCCACTCATGGACCCCACTTCCTCCAACTGTGCTCCATGAACCAGAAGCACAAGTCTTACCTGAGAGCTTGCTGCAGTTGCAGTTTCCTGTCCCACCCTAAATCCACTGAACAAAAACCTTTCTGTCTGGTGGGATTTTGCCTCTTTTTGTTTTTGAGACTATGTCCCATGTTGTAGTCCATGCTGGCCTGGAACTTTCAATCTTCCTGCCTCAGCCTCTCGGGTAGTGGGATTCATAGTCACTCACCACTTTGCTGATGGAAATTTGCATTTCAGCAAGCCTTTATTAACAGAACTTTGGAAATCTACCTGGGATAGAAAGTAAGGAAGAGGCCTGGGAATGTGCCTTAGTGGTAGAGTGCTAACCTAGCATGCATAAAGCCCTGGGTTCAATTCCTTAGTACCACATACACAGAAAAAGCTGGAAGTGGTGCCATGGCTCAAGTGGTAAAGTGCTATCTTTGAGCAAAAGAATCTCAAGGACAGTGCCTAGGCCCAGGACTGGCAAAAAAAGAAAAAAGAAAAGAAGGAAGAATTAATAAGGAAGTTATATCAGACTCCAAAGCCATATGATACAGAGGTTAGTTTCTACAAATTATGTTTCTGTAACTCTTGAAAAATAAAGCAATCTTTATCTTTTTAAGATAACTTTGGAAGTGAGTCTTTAATAGCTTTTCCATTATCCTCACATCCTTACATCTCAAATAACCAAATGATTGTATTAATAAGAGCAAAAGTTACCATTAATTGAGCGACAGGCCTGCTGGCAGCACACCAAACCTTTGCATACTGAGATCCACCCTCCTGCATAGGTATTATTAGCTATTTGACAGATGAAGAAACTAAAACTCAGACCCATAACACAGCCTGCTCAACTTTCCTCAGCTAATAACTGACTCAGATATAAATGAATCCCCAAACCCTGTAACCCTCACCCCTGCTACCTCATCCTGTTTCCTCCAACCTGGAATTCCTGCCACCTACAGATGTCAAGGCTGGATTTGCACCTCTAACTTGCTGCCCATGGCTCACTTCCAGTTTTTGCAGATTACAAACATACCTATAATAATTGCAAATGTGAACATTATACTTTGCATTATCACTTTTTTTTTGGCCTGACCCATAAAACAACTTTGTAGTTACAGGAGATGAGCTTAAGGCCCAGAAAGGTGGTTTGCCTGCTGAAGATCATCATTCACACAGATGATCTGAGTTCAAATCCAGTTCACCGGACTCCAGAGCTCTTTATCTACAAGGGATTTTTGTATTGATGTATGTTGATTGTATGTAGTAAGGGGTCTCATTATAACAGACTTTGATTGTATTCACTCCTCAGTTACATGTTTCCATTTCCCTTCTACCTCCCTAGCAGACCCCCTGGATTTTCATAACATTGTGACTTTTCTCCCCTTCTCCCTCCAACTTCCACAACTGAGAGAAAACATGTGATATTGACTTCAGGGGACTGATATTTCACTTAACATGATGATCTACAGTTCCATTCGTTTTCCAGCTCCACATGGGAATTTATCTCTATATTCCTTATAAACGACAAGTCTTCAGGAGTGTGGAAAAGGAAACCCAGCTTTCCAGTTTGTATTCTAGCTTCACAAATGGGAGCAGTGTTCCTCCCACTGGATTTTGAGCTCCTTAATGGCAGACAATTCATCTTACTTACTTTGTATTCTCAGGATAAGCACCAGGACTGCCATGACTAGGGGATGTAATTAAAAGTAGACATTCATTGAGTAAGTGGTTTTTAACTAGTTAACTTCCACATTTCTGTTTGAATGAGGTGAACTCTAAATATAGAATAATTTGTGTTTCATTAGCCAAAACAAATACTTGTCCTTTTTCCTAGGTGCCTACCACCAACCAGTGACACCAATATTCCTCATCACCCATCCTTATCCTACAATCGTTCTCTTTTAGTCTACTCAAGCTACCATAACAAAACAGAGTAGACAAAGTAGCTTCAGCAACAGAAATTTATTTTCTCACAGCTCTAGATCAAGGTTTTGGCCAACACAGTTTCTAGTGCCAGTTCTCTTCCTGGCTTGCAGATTGCTGCATATTTCTCAGGCATATTCAGAGAAAGCAAGAGAGTGCAGGTTTCTCCTCTTCTTAGAAGGACAACAATCCTCTTGAATGAGGCCTGCTGTTATTGCCTCATGAAACCCTAACTACTTCCTGAAAGACTCCTTGGGGAAATAGAGCTTCAACATAGGAATGCAAAACTTCACTCTGTAATAGTGGTAGGCCCTGAGTTCAATTCCTAGTACCAGGAAATAAAAGTGGGAAGGTGAGCTGGGTGCCAGTGGCTCACTCCTGTAATCCTGGCTACTCAGGAGGCTGAGATCTGAGGATAAAGGTTCAGAGCCAACCTGGGCAGGAATCTCTGTGAGACTCTTATCTCCAAGTACCAGAAAACCAGAAGTGGCGCTGTGGCTCAAGTGGTAGAGCGTTATTCCTGAGCTAAAGAACTGAGGGACAGTACCCAAGCTGAGAGTTCAAGCCCCATGACCAATAACAACAACAACAAAAATAAAAACAAAAAAAAGTGGGAAGGTGATTAAGAGCTCAGGCCCAGGTTCTATATTACCTAGGTTGATACTGGTCTCAAGTTAATTACTTAACTGGGTATATTTAATCTCATTAGCTACAAAATAAAGATATTATTTACTCATAAGATTGTTTCAAAATATTAAGACTATTACCTGACAATGCTTATTTAGTGCCTATCATATTGTAAGTGCTGTTAGCCATGATTATTCAATGTAAGCATAAATCTATTCCTCATTTGTGAAAATGTTTCCACTGCCACAAAAATAATCTCCAGTAATGTTATCCCACTTTAAAACCCTTCTGTAGCTCCCACTGTCCACAGGATAAAGTCGAGGCTGGGAATGGAGCTGGAGGCATCCTCAGGACCTCCAGCCCCAATGCTCCCCAGTCCCTACCACAGCTCTGCACACCTGCAGCCCTGAGCTCCACAGCTGCCCTGTGCTGCCCCCTGTCACTGTCCCTTTACTCATGCTGTACCCCCGTCAGGAATATGTGTGGTCTCACTCATCCAGCTTCGGCTCCTCCTTCATCATTCAGCTGAGGGCTAGTATTGAACTAACAGGCTACACTATCAGGCTCTGCTTAGAAGTCCCATCGCATACCTTTTAATGAGTGTTTACAGGGTCAGACTATATTATCTTTGCAGATTTAGCACCTACAATAATAGAAGCACTTAAAATTTTTCTTTATTTCCTTTTGGCTTTTTGAAACAGAGTCTTCCTATGTAGCTCCTGCTGGCCTTGAACTTACAATCTTCTAGCCTCACCTTCCTGAGTGCTGGGATTATTTGTACATGCACCATGCCATCTTGGTAAATTTTCAATCAATATTTGTTGTAAAACTGAATGGATGGCTGGAGGAGCTAAACTCTAATATCATGGTTGGGATCTGCAGAGGTCTAGTAAGTGAATTATTAATTATTCCAGGCCAGTCATTTTCAGTGGTGCATCAAGTATAATCAAACTTTAAATGACTTAAGAAAAGTGTGGTATATATTTATTTCTGCTTTTTTTTTTTTTTGTCAGTTGTGGGGCTTGAACTCAGAGCCTGGGCACTGTCCCTGAACATTTTCACTCAAGACTAGTACTGTACCACTTTGAGCCACAGCACCACTTCTGGTTTTCTGCTGGTTAATTGGAGATAAAAGTCTCACGGACTTTCCTACCCAGGCTGGCTTCGAACCACGATCCTCAGATCTAAGCCTCCTGAGTAGCTAGGATTACAGGCGTGAGCCACGGTGGCGGGAGAGGGCAGGGTCAGCTTGTTTTTCTGCTTCTTCAGGTTTATCTATTTGTTACAATTCTTTTTCATGTTCATCCACTTTAAGCATGAAAAGGGGTAGATAAAGTACATGAGCTGCTATATGAGATACAAAATCTGCTCCAAAAAAAGCCCAGAGCCTCGCACAGGAATAATATTCCTCTTTGCAAAGGCAGGCTAGATTTACCTTCCTCCCATGACTCCCAGTGCCACTGCAATTTATAAATCTCTTGTCTCAAAATGCAAATTGATGGCCCTGTCCATAAACCATTAAAACAAAAACGCTGTTATAGAATTATAAAGATGCAATTGCAACTTGGAGGAGAGATAACTATGATTGGATAGTATATTTTGCTTCTATAATTTTTATGTGTGTGTACCATTCTGGTGCTTGAGCTCAGGTCCACTGTGCTGTCCCTACGCTTGCTTTTGCTCAAGGCTAGAGCTCTACCACCTGAGCCACAGCTCCACGTCTGACTTTTTGGAGGTTTATTGGAGATAATGTCGCACAAACTTTCCTGCCTGGGCTGGCTTTGAACCACAATCCTCAAATCTCAGCCTCTTAGATAGCTAAGATTACAGGTGTGAACCATTGGCAACGTATAACAATAGAAAATATGGGAGATAGTTATCTCACTATCATGAAATAATAACTTTTAATATATATAGGTGGCCCATGTCACCTAGCTATTCAGGAAGATGAAATCTGAGAATCACCAACCTAGGCAGAAAAGACTTGTGAGACTCTTACTTCCAAGTAACCAGCAGAAAGCCAGAAGTGGAGCTGTGATTCAAGTGGTACAATGCCATCCTTGAACAGGAAAAGCCAAGGGAGAAGACAAGGGTCCTGAGTTCAAGCCCTAGTACCAGCACAAAAGAAAAATAGATAGACAGACAGACAGACAGACAGATAGAGAAAAAGCTTTCTGTAGACAAGGGGAAAAAAGAAAGACCTCTTCTGAATTCAGAGGCTCTCAGCAATACAATGCTGATAGGTAAGAGCTAAACAACAGAGCTCTGTGGAGTTAGAAACACCATCTTCCAAAAAAATAATAATAATAACAACAACAAAAATAAAACCAGCACAGGAGCTGTTTATTCTTCCTGGAAACTAGCCTGCCTATCAAGTGGCTTGTTGTAGTTGACTTACTCAGTCTTTGTTCATTTATTGATTCATTCAAGTATTTTTTGAGCTTCACCTTGGGCTGGGCACTGCCCAAGGGCCTGGGAATCCTGTGGAGAGAATAAACACTGACCAGCTGCTAAAAGGTATTCCACGTGGGGCTTCCTGCAAGAAGTCTTTTTCTTAAAGTACCTTCAACCAACTGGTCAAGTATCAGTACTCTATTCTTGGTTTCTGGAGGGGGTAGGGAGAGAGTTATTCTCCATTTCACTGGGAAAAATAGATGTAATAATATGCTTTAAATGTAGTAAGCATTGCCAAATAACCAAAGAATTTGAATGAATGAGAAAATAAAACAAGGGATACATGAAGATAATTATGCAAGATGGAACAATTCAGTTTTTTTCTTGAAATTTCTTCACTATTGATATTATAATGCTCTGCAATATCCCTTTTTTTCATCCTGGAAAAAGAAATGCCAGGTCATCACAGAATTTGAGCTGGAAGGGGCATTTAAAAATCTGAGGGAGAATCTAATTCATAGTTCTTTTTTTAAGATTTAGCTTTCCTTTCCAGGCCAGTCTTCATTGTCAGATTATCTTTAAATCCCACAGGCTGCAGTTAAATTTGATTTCTTCTTTCTGTCTTATTTCCTGAATTCTCTTTTATCTGAAGATTACTGTAGCTTACCTCAATTCTGTGTTTTAGGCTCCAGAACACTTCTATGAAATATTTCTGTTTCTCAGATGAGGGCCTATAGGATTTCCTATTCCTTTCCTAAGCTGATCTACCTCTAGGCCTATGTTTGGGGACCCCTGAGCCTTCTATAAAACCTCTCAATCCTGTCTAGTCCTTTCTAAATTGAGATTCTTTTTTGTTCTTTCCTCTTTCTAAATTGAGATTCTTTTTTGTTCTTTCCTCTCTCCATACCTCCCTTCCTTCTATGTATCAATGGGGCATTAATCTGTATCAAGCTTATGCTGAGGCACTGGGGATACAGAGATCAGATGGGCATTATACCTGGCCTCCTGGAGCTAGCAGTCAAATAGAGAGACACCAACAAATAAGTGCATATGATGTTAAGTGACTTGTTAAGGGAGTTGTGAGAGCAGACAGGGACCGTCTCCCCAGTACTGTGGGTAAGGGTAGAAGGTGCCCCCTGCAGGTGGTATTTGAGCTGAATTCTGAAGGGTTTAAGGAGCGCATCTGAGCAAAAGCTGTCCAGGAGAAGGGAGCATACATGCAAAGGATGTGTGGACAGAGGGCAACGTGGGTACCATGCAGGATTCCTGGGCTGTTATATCCATCCTCCAGCCAGCCTTCCCTCTGTCCCTTGTGACTATGGACGTGTAGGCAGCTTAGTTCAGTAACACTCAGGGAGCACTGGGGCTCTGGCAGGCCCACACTGATGTAAAGGTGAGGATGTGAAGGGAGGAAGTACCCTGGAGGGAAAGCCAATCCATAGCAGCCCGGGGTACTGGCAAAGGGCATGCAGAAAACATCTGTGGGCCAAAAGGGCAAGGAGAACTACTTCCCCGGGTGATCTGGGAAAACTTCTCTGAGGAAGTACAACCTCAGCTCAGCCTTGGAAGAAGGAGTAGCCCCATGCCCAGCGGTGATGGATGGAAAGCGCACTGCCACCAAGGCAGGAAGCTGAGTAGACAAAGGCAGAGAGGAGCCGACACTCTTCAGCAAAATGAGGAACTAGGAAGAAGAAAGGATTTGTCAGACATAATTGTCATTCCTTTCAAATGCCCAAATAGCGTGTTTCCGCCATTTTTTGATGGTGATAGTCCTAAAATGTTTTATAACACATCCTGCCTTCCTTAACAAAGGATCCTAAATATAACATAATCTTTTCTGGATGACGCAGGATCACGGACACGAGAATGTAGTTATTTTATGCTTCAGTATAAATCCGTTCTCTCCTCCTTTTGCATTTTTGTCTGTCCCCTGGCTCTCCACTGTTGGTCCTCTTCAAGTCTGCCCCAGTGTAGTTTACGAAACCATTCCATCTCTTGTCTGTCTCACAGCTTCTGTTTAAGTAGAAACCAAGTATGGCTATGCATGTTGAGAACTGCGAGCCTAGTCTATAGCACACTTCTACCAACATTGGTTGAATAAGTAATTAATCAGGCTTTGAGTAGGAGCATAAGGAATGGGTCGATGGTAGAACCTAGGACAGTTCCTTCTGGAACCAAAGTCAAAGCTACATAGAGTCAGACCTCCAAATAATGGCTTGTTAACATAGCTATTTTTGCAGTGTTGCTTAGCAAGTCAAACTGCCGACTGGCTTAGATGCTAGTGACTAATGACTTTTTTTTTCCTGCCCTAGAGATGCTGGTTACCATGGCATTCTGGATGACAGGGTTGGCTTTTTTTATAATTGCCTTTTAGTGGCTTGAGAAAATTTTGGTGATAAAGATGTTGGTTTTCTTTTTATTTCTGATCAAATAGAGCCAGATAATGGCAACAAAGTATAGGGTTTTTTTTTCTTCTATTTTTAACCAGAAAAAGAGAGAGCTTTGTTTTTGATAGAGGATTGGAAGGGTGATATTTTTATGTTTCTCTTCCTGATTTGGTAGATAATGATTGATTGTATAGATCCAAAAACCACCTGGCAAGTGGCTGAGTATCTTTCATCTCATTCTAATGGAGTTCTTCAATATTGAAGAACTTGTCTTAATATTGGACAAAAACATTAGGAGCTCACAGCTCTTGTAAACATAAGAGGTTGTAATTGCTGGCACCATCAAAATTTCAGTGTGTCATATATCATCACACACACAAAAATAGCTAGGTGGTGGTAGCTCATACCTGTAATCCTAGCTACTCAGGAGGCTAAGATCTGAGGATCATGGTTCAAACCCAACCTGGGCAGGAAAGTCTACAAGACTCGTATCTCCATTTAACTACTGGAAAACCAGAAGTGGAACTATGGTTCAAAGTAGAATGCTAGCCTTGAGCAAAAGAGCCCAGGCCCCAAGTTCAAGCCCCACTACTGACCAAAAAAAAAAAAAACACTCTGTAGGCCCACCACTAGTACCTGACTCCTTACTCCTGTAATCCCAGCTATTTAGGTCACAGTTTGAAGCCAGCTTGGGCATGAAAGTCTGTAACACTCTTACAGTCATGACGAGTAATACCAAGTAATGACCAAAAAGCCAGAAGTGGAGCTGTGACTCAAGTGGTGGAGCTCCATCCTTGAGTGGAAAAAGCTAGAACACAGTGCCCAGGCCCTAACTTCAGTTCTAATGCTAGCTCAAAAAAAAAAAAAAGCACCTTGTAAAGTCAAAGTTTTTTTGTTATTTTGAGACAAATATCTTGTTATGTAGCACAAGCTAGCCATAAATTCCCAATTGTCCCACCTCAGCCTCCCACATGCTGGGATTATAGCTGTGTGCTACGACATCTCAAAAGTCAAACTATTGTTGCCTAGGACTGTTTCCCATAGTCTTAGAATCAGAACCTTATATTTCTTTTATCCTATTACAAGTTAGAATTAGATTTCCTATCTTATCTTGCTAGCCTTCCTCAGATCTCTTCAGGCAAAAAAAAATAATGTCCATATAAGCAAATATCTAAAATATCATACAATATCATAAAACAAAACTTCTCCAAGCAGTCCACTAGAATAAATGATCAGTTCACTCTAAACATGGGAAGGTTTGGTATAAAAGGTGGAACTTTTATGAGGAGGGAGGATTGTGACTCCCAGCTCAAAGTCCTTCACCCCACTAAAACTCACAATCTATAGAGTGATTTGACTCTGGGTAAATAGAAAATGGATGATGCCATTTACTGTGGTGAAGAGAAATAAAAATAGGGGTAGTGGGTCTCGAAGACCAGGAAGTCTTAGCTGGATTTGTGCTTTAGATAAGGCAAGCGGACAGCTCAGCAAAATGTCTAAAACAGGATGTGAGTTTCAAATAGGCAGTGATGTTGAGATAGAAAGCGTGTTCTCAGGAAAGAAGCAATAATTATTTTTCATGATGAGCTGTTCTGGGAGCTTTCATTGAGAGTTGGAGAAAAGAGCCAATGGGGCAGCAGTTCCTTCTGTAACAGTCTATTAGAATCACCTGAAGGTTTAACACGTCCCATCCCAATGCCCTGACCACACCCAGCTCCATGAAACCAGCATTTCTGTACCTGGGACATAGTTCTAAATAATAAAGGTGGGACATAGTTTAAAAATCCTTGGGTGAGCCAGGCACCGGTGGCTCATGCCTGTAATCCTAGCTACTTAGGAGGCTGAGATCTGAGGATCGGGGTTCAAAGCCAGCCGGGGCAGGAAAGTCCGTGAGACTTATCTCCAATAAGCCACTAGAAAATTGGAAGTGGCTCTGTGGCTCAAGTGGTAGAGCACTTGCCTTGAGCTGAAGAGTGCAAAGACAGAGCACAAGCCCAGAGTTCAAGCCCCACAACTGACAAAAAAAAAAAAAATCCTTGGGTGAATCCACATGCAGCTAGTATTGAGAATTACTAAGCTAGCCTTTACGATATGCTTTAGGATATGGGTATCTATAGGTGAGTGTACAGTATAAAAGAATCTACAATGGAAACAGAAAATAGCAGTCCCAAGGATGGGAGGAAAACCAAGAAGTTTTGGCCAGTTTGTCTCATCCTCGGATATGCATAAGAATCACCTGTCAATGCTGAACTCAGATTCCAACTCAGCTGAGATGAGGTTTGAACTGCTTTCACAAGTTCCCAAATAACACCCATTGTCTGACCCAAGAACCACACTTTGAATAGCAAGTGTCAAGGGCTGTGCCTCTCAAAGTTGACTGTGCAGAAGAATCCCCTGGAGAACTCACTATTGTACGTTGCCTGGTCTCCATCCCACCCCAAGATCCTAATTACAAAGGTCAGAAGAAGGGTCTCAGAGCATGTGCCCTGATAACGCGCATGCTGCTGCTCCAAAGAACACACAGAGTGGTAGCAAGTCACAAAATCAAAGGTAAGAAAGAAGTAAGAAGAGACCGTCTTTACTGTCCACCAAATGAAGATGAAGATGCTCCAGGAGCACCAGAAAGACCAGAGCAAAAGCCACTGCATTTAAAAAGGTGAAGGTCATACATGAGATAGAAACCATAAAATGATTTCTGCTTTCCTTAGGTCTCCATTTCCAAGCAATAGTCCTTCCACTTAGCTTCTATTTTTTTTTAACCTTACAATTACCTTACTAAAGTGTCATAGCTATTTTTAGAAGAGAGAGGAATCAATGATTTGCTTTCTTTTTCTCCCCCAAAGCATAGGAGGAAATACACTAACAAGGTTTTTGAGAGTGCACTCTCTGTAGGATAAGCCTAAACCATATAGAGCAGGTGTAGCTATTATTAAAGACCTTCTTGAGTGATGCTAATGTATAGCCAGCATTGAACTAGGTACAATGCATTACAACAACAACCGTGAAGGCTCTTACTGTTGGAACTGTACCATTGAGGAAAGATGGATCGCCATCAGTATCACTTAATCCTCGAGAGGTGTGACTCAAACTCCCGAAGCATCACTGAGAAGTCCTGCTCCAGATGCAACGAAACTACCCTAATAGTGTCTTCCAAACAAGGTTCAAGCCACAGAGGCATAGTCTCTACTTTGTGTCTCATTGGGGTATGGGTAGTATTGAAGCTAGAGATGGGAGCTCTGAGAATGGGAGGATACTTAAGGGAAGCAAACATCAAGGAAAGTTAAGGAGCCCCAGCTACAAGAAGTTAAGAAAAGCCAAGTGCAGCCACCACGCCACCAGGACAGGACAGGGCTGCTATAGAGGCTAGACACAGGAATATGTCAGAGATTCAAACCATGGACCAGTTTAGTCCAGAATAAAACATGCTTTCCACAACTCAGAGGAAAATGTAGCCTTCACTTTCAGGAAGTGTACGGCCATGAGTCTGGCTGTTTCTTTACCTTTTACATCAACCCTGAGTTTTTTCCATCTGTTGGTGCTCAGAATATATGCCACAGAAGTATGTCAAGAGATACTTGAGAATGCCTCATGAAGTAGGAATGCTTGAGACTTTTCCTATCTAAAGACTTATCTCTTGGGGCTGGGAATGTGGCTTAGTTGGTATAGTGCTTGTCTGGTATGCATGAAGCCCTGGGTTCGATTCCTCAGTACCACATACACAGAAAAAAGCTAGAAGAGGCATTGTGGCTCAAGTGGTAGAGTGCTAGCTTTGAGCAAAAAGAAGTTCGGGGATGGTGCCCAGGCCCTGAGTTCAAGCCCCAGGACTGGCAAAAAAAAAAAAAAAAGAATTATCTCTTGCCTCTGCTATGTCTTAATGCTATGCAGTTTGTTCTTAGTCTTGCCAGCCCTAAAATTTGTCCCTTTGACTGTTTTTAGAAACTGGGAGGGTGATTCTGCCAGGACCCCATTGCTTTGGACGTGACTAAGGGTGCACATTGCAAGTCACTTAGCTTAGTAAACCCCTCCACATCTGCAGCACAGCATGGCTTTGCTGGTCTGCACGTGTCATCTTGGTTGCATTGATGATCCAAAAAGAATACTACCCCCACTCGCAAGGAATATGGCCGCCACATGAGTGAGGATTATTCAATGAATGTCAAAAAGAAGTTGGCTTGTTTAGGACTATGCTTAAGACACGTGTGCCTCTGTAGCAAGCTGGGGCCCAACTGAATCACTTGGGATTCAAACAGTAAAGGAGTTGGGAAGTTTTACAAATATCTCACCAAAGGCCAGGCCCTTCTGTACTCTATATTAGGCCTCTTGATGCACTGGGAAATTATCTGTAAATAAGATAATCATCATTATTAGCCTACGTTATTTTTACAGGCATTTCACTTTTCTAGAAAGTTGGAAGAAAACTGAAATTAATAGACTTTGTGAAGGCATTTGAAAATGTCAGCTAGTCTGTGGAGGGATGATGCAACAGAAGAGGCCACAGTTCTCATTTACTAGGAGGTAGAAGAAGGAAATAACCAAACTAAAGTCACTCCTTCCAGGAGGCCATTAGGAAGCAAACATAGCACTTGGCCATGGGAAGAGATATAGTAAAGGTCATGAGCGGACACTTTCCCAGAAACATATATAGTGACTTGGGAAGTTAGAGCTCCCACTGCTCCACGTTCGCCCTTGTTGTGAGTTTTAAATATTCCTAAGCCATCCCTCCAATTGGATGAAATCACTTTGCCCAGCCTCTCAGTGGTGTTTGCTCCCAAATTCTTCCCTTCCCGGCTGTGACCCAGACCTCCTCACCCCTTCTGCCATTTACCATTTCCACCACAAATGGTTCCCTGTCTCTTGGTTCCCCCAATAGCCTCACTTGTGTCTACTTTTGGACTCCCCATCCTAGAGCACAAAATGATAATATATGATCTCATCTAACAGTTATTAGCACCATCACCCATGTCCATTTTTATTTCAACCTATTATGAGGATAAGGTACCCTTTACATCTGTGGCTTGTAGCTTGTGGCTTATGACATTGAACCTTGCCAATTTCCTATTCAGGCATTCGTTATTTTTTTTTTCTTGGTTGGCCTTTTTTTTTCCCCTTGAACTCTGGGCCTGGGTGCTGTCCCTGAGCTCCTTTGTTTTAGCTCAAGGCTAATTCTCTACCACTTTGAACAACAGTGCCACTTCCAGTTTTCTGGTGCTTAATTGGAGATAAAGAATCTCAGTCTTTCCTGCCTGGGCTTGATTTAGAACTGCAGTCCTCAGGTCTCAGCCTCCTGAGTAGCTAAATATTACAGGCATGAGCCACCAGCACTCAGCTCAGGTGGCTTTCTTTTAAAAAATTAATTAATTACTTTGCCAGGCATTGGTGGGATACCTGTAATCCTAGCTGCTAGGGAGGCTGAGATTTGAGGATCGCAATTAAAAGCCAGCCCAAGCAGAGAAGTCCATGAGACTCTTATCTCCGATTAAGTAGAGGTATGGCTCAAGTGGTAAAGCACCCGCCTTGGCTGAAAAAGCCAAGTGAAAATGCAACACACCTAAGTCCAAATCCAGTACCAGTAGTAACTTCATAGAAGTATAATTCGCAAATCAAAAATGCTTAAAATGCAGTTACTATATTCATGGAGGTATGCAGCTATCACTCCCATTCTCTTCTTTCTCAGTTCTCCACAAGCACAAGTCTCCTTTATTCCTCTGTAGATTTGTCTGTTCTGGAAATCTCACATAAATGGAATCATACAACATGTGGCCTTTTGTGTCTGGCTTATTTCACTTCATAATAATGGTTTCAACATTTATCTAATTTTATGACCATATAATATTCCATTGTACAAATATACCACATTTTATTTGTTTGGAAATGTGGGTTATTTCTACATTTTTGCTATCATGAATAATGCTGGCCATGTGTTTTAATTTCTCTAGGAGTGGAATTGTTGGATCATATGATCATTTTATGTTTAACATTTTAAAAGATATCCAGAAATTACCAACAGTGACTGAGGATCCTAATTTTTTCCACACAATCCCCAACTTTTATTGTTTTCATTTTTATTATAGCCACCCCAATGAATATGAAGTGGTTTCTCAGTCACATTTTATATGAATTTCCCTAATGATGAGGATGCTTGAGATTAAAAGGTGTTTCATGTGTTTGTGGGCCAATTATGTGTTTCTCTTGGAGAAATATCTCCTTAAATCCTTTGTCTACCTTTGAGTGTTTTTTCCATGAGTTGTAATATTTCTTTATATAGTCTGGATACAAGTCCTTTATCTGGTGATTTTCAACAATTTTCTTTCTTTCTGTGAGTTGTCTTCACTTTGTTGATGACATCCTTTGATGTATAGATGTTTCTAATTTTCATGACATTCAATTTATCTGGGTTTTTTTTCTTTGATTGATTGTATCTCTGCTGTCCTAGCTAAAAAACCATTTCCTATTCTAAGGTCAAAAATTTTATTTCTGGGCTGGGAAGGTGGCTCAGTGGTAGAGCGCTTGCCTTGCATGCCTGAGGCCCTGGGTTCGATTCCTCAGCACCACATAAGCAAAAAGAAAAAAGCCAGAAGTGGCTCTGTGGCTCAAGTGGTAGAGCGCTAGCCTTGAGCTGAAGAGCTGAGGGACAGCGCCCAGCCTAGAGTTCAGGCTCCACGACCGGACCCAAAAAAAAAAAAAACTTATTTCTGTGTTTTCTCATACAAGTTGTTTTTTAATCACTCTATGCTTGCATTTAGATTTTTAGATCCAGTTTTAGATCCTTTTTTATATGATGTAATCCAACTTCATCCTTCTGCATCTAGCTGTCTCACTAGCACCCAGGAGTTATTGAGTTCATAAAGTTAAGAATTTTATATGTACATTGAATGAGTTGTACATTACGTGTGTTTGTGTGTGTGTGTGTGTGTGCGCGCGCACGCACACGCGCTAACACTGGGGATTAAATTCAAGGCCTAGGAGCTGTCCCTCAGATTTTTCACTAAAGATGTGTACTCTACCACTTGAGCTACAGCTCTCCTTTCAGATTTTTCCTGGTCAGAGATAAGAAGAGTCTCTTGAATTTGTCTGCCCAGACTGGCTTTGAACCACAATCCTCAGATTTCAGCCTCCTGAGTAGCTAGGGTATTATAGGTGTGAGACACCAGTGCCTCAATTTTACCATTCTGTGATTGAGATTGGAAGCTATCGCAGGCAGACAAATCTGAAAATTCTTGTCTCCAATTAACCAGCAAAAAGCCACAAGTGTAGGTGTGGGTCAAGTAGCCTGCTAACTTCAATTGTAAAAGTCAAGTAAGAGTGCAAAGCTCTGAGTTCAAGGCCTAGTACTGGCGCGCACGCACGCACACACACACACACACACACACACACACACAAAAGTGCACTGATTATGAAATATTTCTAGGTAAATTACATAGAACATTGTCTTATATTGAATATTATATAAAGACCTTAAAGCTGATGCTTCATATAGCCTCAGACTGACTATATAAAGTATTAAATAGTTGTGCTTTTTCATGTGGAAGTTACAGTACTCTGCATAACAGCAAAACCTGTTACTTTAGTCTTATCGTATGTACTAATCATTAATGGAGGGAGAATATGACTATGGTATGTGTTTTCTGGACTCCATATTACAAAAAGAAACATCTAACTATTGAATACAAAACATTGAAGAACTCCTTTTCCCAAGTTCCTATTGAAGAACTCCCTTTCCCAAGTTCTTCCGTTGTATTAGTCATTTGTTTTATCATCTGCTAGCACATGTTACCAGAAAACTGAGAACAGGTGGCATAAGCTTAAGAAAAATGTGTTGGAAATTTAAAACAAAACCAAAAAAACCCATTAAATTGTACACATTGTAACAATTAACATAATCTAATTTAAGCTAGGACTTCAGTCCAATTGGGGAGGATGTGATCATTTTTTTAAGGATAATTTTAGAACCACTGGTGCAGGGCTTAAATTTTAATTTAAAACAATAGTATTCAATCAAATTCAAGGTTTGAGGGAGGGAGGAGTTGAAGTCAGGACCTCATGCTTGCTATGATGTCATTTGAGTCGTGCCCCTAGTCCTTTTAGATTTTAATAAGGTTTTTTTTCAGATTTTTATGTTTTTGCCTGGGTGTGCCTCAGACCACAATCCTCCTACCTTTATCTTCTATGTAGCTGGACTTAGAGGTGTGTACCTCCACACACCTATAATTTTAAAAAAAACACTTCTAATACCCCTTTTAATATCATCAATCATACCAACTATGAGTTTTTTTCTGCTAAGTTTAGTTTATCAGGTCCTTATTAGCTGTCTGCTATATGAAGGAGCCCATTTTCGTATGTAATCCTTTGTCCTTGGATCTCATGATCTACGGAAGAAACCAACCTGTCCAGTATAGAGTACCTACAAGGAGTAGGTGGTAAATTGTGATAAATGCTCTTAGGGAGTTATCAAAGGCTTAGGACTACCAGGCAAAGGGGGTGGGAGTTGATTCCAGTTCTGAATGGGGCCAATCTAGGAGACCTGATACCTGAACTGAAACAGCAGAGATAAGATGAAGGTGGGCCACAGTGCAAGCTAAGACTCAGGATGGCATTTGGGGAAAACTGAGGCAGTGGCAGGAATGTAGAGTACAGACCTCTGAGGGGATGTAGCAGGGCATGCAGTTATACAGACAAGGAAGAGAGATGTTGTGCAACCTTGAGTCTAACAAATGATTGAGTTGGGACTCAGTTCTGCAGGCATTAGGGAGCTGGGGTAGAGGGTTTGGGGACAGGGCCATGACATGACCGGATGAGTATAGAAACAGGACAAAGACACAGCTGAAAGTGTGAAGAAATGCTACGTGATTTTTTTTAAGTCATCTTTCCAAGTTCAGTTCAAACTCCCAAAGGGTAGCTACGTGGTGAAATTTTAATAGTTAATTATGCATCTGGCAGATTGACTGTCCCTTGTGTGGGCTACTTTTAACAATGGCCAAGAAAAGCTGATGAAGCATGGACTTCCTTTGTTTTCTTCTTTTGGCAAGAAAAACATTTGAGTCAGTACTCCAGATTTCTCCTGAAATGTCTCATAACCAAGAAACAGATTTGCATTTCAGAGATAGGGCTGGGAAATTTATCTATACTGCAGAGAAAACACACTGACATGAAGCAAGGCCATTATATTAGACTTCAGGTCATAGGTTAGGACTAACAACAGTCACCAGGTTTCACCCACCATCCAGCTATGTCTGTTGTAGGCTGTGCAACTTTGGGTGTGTATCTTCACCAAGCCATGCCTCGGTTCTTTCATCTGTAAATAGAGGTAAAAATAGTACTTGCCTCTGGAGTTGCTGCATAAGAAGTAAATAAATCAACACATGTAAAGTGCTCCAGATAGTGCCTGGTACATAGAGCTCAGTCAATGTGAACTGTTATCATTAGGTTGTTAGGCAATACAATGTCCTCTCTTCCCAGTGCTGCAAGAAAGACCACTCAAGAAAAGTCTTCATTTGGACCTAGTGTTGGAACACTAGGAGGCAGGACAGGAAAGGGTCTTCTGGCTGCTCACAAAGTAAGCCACACAGTCCCCAGAAAGTAGGTGTCATAAGCTGTCTGCATCAAGCAAGTCCAGCCCCTCATGCAAATGAAGGATTGTGTTGGCACCAATCACAGCAGAGTCCTTAAAATCACTCATGGCAGTCCCTTATGCAAATGAAGGCTTGTGTTTGACCAGTTTCAGGCCTACTACTAGGCCACCAAGGGAAGGAAGTGCTCCCCTACTGGCTTGGGCAGAAGGGGCTGTGGTCCTTTAGAGTTCATCCAGGCTCATGGTGGCAAAAGCCCTGTGTTTGTCAGGGCAGTGCCTTCTGGAGCCAGAGTCATGCTTTGGGTTCAGAGTGTTTTTAGATGCTGGCAGTCCAGCTGAGGACTGTCCACCTGCCTCACTGGGACTGTCAGTCCTTCACTCAAAGTGGGCAGGGCCTAGGAAAGAGCCAAGCAGTTGGCATTTAGAGAATGAACTCTCCACAGCCCCCAACATGTCAGCATGAAGGAAAAATAAACTTCCAACAGGTGCTTCCAATAAAAGCTTATCATTAACCTGAGCAATGCCCCTGTGGCCCAGGTATAGGTAGATTTCCTGCCACCTGTTTCAAATGGACTGAAATCTCACACTGTACTCTGTAAATAGCACACTTCAGGTGTCCATTAATGTTATGAAATACAAGCATCACATCATGATGCTGCAGTCAACAATAGACTGCATATATCATGATTATACCATATGATTATTCTGCCTAGGGTTGTGGCAGCCATCTTAGTTTACATAGTTACAGTCTAGGGTGTTCAAATAGCCACGTGAACAACAATGTATCTGTGAACCTGCTGTATCATTAAGCAATACACAACCATATAAAGTGTAAGGTTTGCATTTATTCAGGCTTGCATGTGAATTTCAGAGTTTTAGGTGGTCCTAGAATGAGTTTAGTCCTTGTACCAGCCAAACAGAAGCTTTTATCATCTTGTCACAAGGGAAAACCTTTTAATGATCCCAGATGGATCACAATGGTTTCATTTGCTTTTCCAGGAAAATCTCACCTGGCCATTGTGCAGCGTGTGAATAATGAAGGAGAAGGAGACCCCTTCTATGAGGTGATGGGCATTGTCACACTGGAAGACATCATAGAGGAGATCATCAAGTCGGAGATCCTGGATGAAACTGACCTCTACAGTAAGTGCGAGGCCTTGGCTATTCCACAGTCATCTGACTTCCCCCTTAGAGTCTCAGCGTGACTTGGTTTGGTGCACAGTGTGAAAGGCTGCCAGAGAAAGCCTCACATGCTGATGTGTACCAGCCACTCTGCCCTGTGATGCCACAGCATGATGCCCTACATCAAATCACCCTGAGTCACGGGAACATACTAGCCAAGTGTTCTCAGAAGGAATCTTCCAGAAACAGAGCCAAGACCAGGAAAAGGAGATCTACTGGCTTTTGGATGGAAAGGGGACTAAATAAAACACTGGGTTCCCCAAGTGGGGGGGCGGGGCAGGGAGCAGAGGCTTTTCTACCCTTGTTTCTGCCCCATGTTTCTCCTGTGTCATCTCTGCTGGATACAGACTTCACCTCCCCTTAAAACGACTCACACTGAGGGGTCCTTGAACAAGGGAGATGGCCGTGACATTGCCCTCACCCCAAAACCATCAATGTGCCATCTTGCATATAGCTCTTTTCCCTCCCGCCTTTCAGCAAACCCCCCGAGTTTCTCAAATTTTCAAATTTCAACCCGAATCCCTGGGCCAAGGCCTTGCCTGGCTCCTATCACTGTTTCCTGCTCTTTACCCTCATCTCCATTGCCTCTCAGGAGCAGCCTGAACTTCTCTCTGCAGACAGTGGTGCTTGGGCTACTGAGCCTTTTCAAAGCATCGTTTTCCAAATTTACAAATGCATGTTCTCTGCCTGGAAGGAGATTCCACGAAGTATTTCATCTGAATTTCATCTTCTGGGATAGCCATTCCTTTCCGTTAAAGATCCTTAGTTTACTAGAAACAACCTTTCAGAAATTGGCTCCTGGTAGCCAAAAGCTTTGATACCCTAAGACAGAAAAAAACAAAAACAAACAGAAAAAAATCCACCTTCCCTTTGCACCAAGAAGGAACCAAACTTAAAGGTAGGCGAGGCCTTGACAAAAACTAGCAGGCATTTGAACAACCTTAACGTTCCAAACATCCACTGTTAAAATCAAAGGAATGCCAGGCAATGGTGGCTCATGCATGTAATCCTAGCTACTCAGAAGGCTGAAAAAAATCTCAGTTCACAGGAAAGGAAAGTCTGTGAGACTCTTATCTCCAATTAAGCACCATCAAGCCAGAAGTGGAGCTCTGGCTCAAGTGGTAGAGCACTAGCTTTGAGCAAAAATGCTCAGGGACAGCACTCATGCTTTGAGCTCCAGGACTGGCGCGCACGTGTGCACACATACACAGACACACACACACAGACACACACACACACACACACATCAGTGGAATGAAGGGAGGAAGTGGAAGGAATGCCTCTGGAATGATAAAGATGTTAAGTGACAGTCTTATGGGGGAAAGGAAGGGGACATGTAGGCAAACGTCATACAAGTCAAAAGATAAGTCACTGGTGAGAGTAGAAGACATGGTTCCTAGCCCTCTCTTTGTTACACATGTACTGAAGTGAGCCATTTTCCATGGGAAAACATCCAAGCCCAGCAAAAATGATTCTGAGATGGCTTTGCAATCTGTCTCCTGTGACACTGCAGCTGACAATCGGAAGAAGCAGAGGGTCCCACACCGGGAGAGGAAGCGGCATGACTTCTCCCTGTTCAAGCTTTCCGACTCGGAGATGAGAGTAAAGATCTCCCCGCAGCTTCTGTTGGCCACACACCGCTTCATGGCCACAGGTAAGGCCTCCCTCACCCCCCTCCAGTCTCCACCCTAGAGGGATTCTAGCAAGATCTAGGGTGGCACCAGGCCCCATACATATTATATCTTCCAACCCCACTCTAACATCTGGCTGGCACTGAGCATCACTGTTGCAAGCAGAACCTTCTCTTGGGTAACAGGATGACAGCACACCACCTACTACCATAATGAGCCTCAGGTTTATTGTCTTCACTAGAAGTGAGTACAACTCCACTCTTTCTACTGCTTGAGGAAAGAGCTAAAGAAACCACTGCTGTAATTTACCCCTACCTGCTCCAAGGTCATTCTCTCTCCTACAGTTCAAGTTCAGGTCCCAAACCATCGTCCTATGCACTGACAAGACCCTGAGGTAGAGGCCTATGAACCACATGTTCTTTAAATAAAAAAGAGGACTATGAAAGTGGGGCACCAGTGGCTCATGCCTATAATCATAGATACTCAAGAGGCTGAGATCTGAGGATCATGATTGAAAGCTTAGCCCTGGCAGGAAAGTTCATGAGACTCCTGTCTCTAATAAATTACCAAAAAAAAAAAAAAACAGAGATGAAGCTTTGGCTTAAGTGGTAGAGCCTTAGCCTTAAGCGAAAAAGCTCAGGGACAGCACCCAGGCCCTGAGTTCAAGCCCTGGAACTGGCAAAAAAAAAAAAAAAGGTAGATTATGAGTCTTAAGGACTTAGAAAAGATGAGAGACCTTACATTCTTTAAGAAAAAAGTAGTTTGTCTTTCAACTCTCTGACCCACTTGTCCATGCCCAATTAATGTGTTGACCCAGAGTGATCTTATTTATCACGTTCAATAGTTAATAAAATGCAACATATTTATTGAGTGTGTAATGGGTACTAATTAGTTCTTTTCCAGGAGCTAATAAAAATGTTAGACATTTGAAGGTAGGACCTCCTTAGAGTTGTCAACATGTGATTTAATTATGAATGTAGATTTCTTTTTTATTTTCAATTGATGTTTTCCTTTTGTGGAGCTAGGATCTCATTTAGTAGCCCAGGCTAGTCTGCCTCAGCCTCCCATATACTGGAATTAAAGCCACCATGCCAGGCTCAGGTTTCTGCGAACCAATGGCTAATTTCCAGAGCAAAGCACCTGTATCTGTTTAATATAATTATGTAAGCATTATTATATGAATGCCTATTAATTCATAAATGTTGATACAGTGAGACTTCACATTATTGAAACTTACCATTTTGCTTATTAACTGCCTCCACTAACCTTGGATTTTAGACATATCCCGTGCAAATAAGCTGGATCCAATTCTCTGTATTTCAGTCTGTTGTACTGTTAAAATCTTTGCTGTCTACATGGCTTAGTTATCTATGCCCAACTTTAAATATAATCAGAGAGAAAATTAGTATAAAAAGGGAGAGTTCCAAAATGGTGGCCAGTTCTCCTGAGACATGAATGAAAGTGGACACATCCTCAGAGGGCAGGGAAAGGCCCTGAGATGCCTATTTGGGTTTAAAATTCCCTCATCCCAGGGGGAGGCAGAAGCCCCTCCCAGCCTGGTGCCAAGGAGCATGCAAAGGTACATTCTAGATGTCCTCAGCTGCTCCCCCTCTCCCCCTTCCCAGCTGCCGCTGTGGGATGAACAGGTCTGAGAGGTGCTGATTCCTGCTGCCTCCCTCTGTCCTCTAGAAGTGGAGCCCTTTAAGTCCCTGTACCTTTCGGAGAAGATCCTGCTCCGGCTTCTGAAACATCCCAATGTGATCCAGGAGCTGAAGTTTGATGAGAGGAACAAAAAGGCCCCGGAACACTACCTCTACCAGCGCAACCGCCCTGTGGACTACTTTGTGCTGCTTCTGCAGGTGAGTGGTGGAGTCAGAGAACCTGGGCATCAAGCGGGCATCTCCCACATAAAGGGGAAGTGGTTGCTTCCCTCGGTGCCTGGTGCCAAGATTCTGGCTTCCTTGGCAGTGGGGGGAGAGGGGAACAAGGCCAGTTGTGTGGCTCACAGGAAGAGCCTGGGCAGGGAAGGCTGGTGTCCTGAGAGCCTCTCTGATGGCTGAGAGTCTGACCATTCAGCCATTTGGGTTAGGGTGAGAGACTTAACTCCCTAGCAAAGCAATTCTTTTTCTGAACTCCCAAAAGCACTGTCCTGTGGATACCTGATAGCTCAGCTGTTTATTCCCTGAAGTAGGCCTGTCCACCACCACCTAAACTTTAGATCCTTCTTGCTCAAGGCCTCCTCTGTGGAGCTGAACTCTCACCTTCTCAGTCATCTTCACTGGTCCTTGGAGACAGGTGAAGTATATTCATTATCTGTTTCACTATATCTCCCTGCTTCCAGAGACTAGGAAGAGAGACAGTGGTTGCAAGAAAGAGTTCCCTGTAAGGACTTCCTCAAGACCTTAAGTGTCAGATGCACACTGGCATACCATCATGAATAAGATCCATCCCTGACTCCTTGTCTCTTCTCAGCAGAATCTTCTAGCGCCTAAATGCACTGATGTTTCTGAGAACTTGATAAGGCTCATATTAACTTAGAAATGGCCTCTTTGTTCCATTCCACCCCAGCCTCTCCTGTCCGACACCACATACCTCCTTCCAAATAGCCTCAGTGAAATGCTCAGCCTCTCCAAAAATGAAGTCACTTTCCTCACTGCTAGAAATTGAGATGGGTCCTGTTCTACTCTCAATATAATGTAATGAACCCATGCAATCCTTCATCTTATGCTTAATAAAATTTGGGGGGAAAACACCTTAGTTTTCAAATAAAATCTGAAAGGAATAAAGTATAGTTGAAATGCATAGTCTCAGAAATTGTAAAGATTTGTCTTTAAAAATCCCAAAGTTGCTATTTCCCAACTCACCTTGACCAAATGATTCTTCTGAGCCTCAAAGTTGATACATCTGTAAACCAGTGGTAAACATTACAGATCCCATGGGCTCCTAGGGCTGACCGAATGCAAGTCAACACAGTGCATCTGATAGTGTCAGAGCCATCCACTCACACTGGACATTACATGCAGCTAATGTGCTCACATTAGCTGTTACTATAGGAATTCAGCAAGCTCCATCAGAGATTGGATTCTATCTCAACAACATTTGGAAATGGACTAATCTCCGACTGTGATGGTGGAGTAGTGTATGAAGCCCTGTATGTTCTAGAAGAATCATTACTGTGTTCAAGGAAAGGTTGGTTGTTTATAACTAAATTGTGCTTTAGGAAAATGAAAAAATGAATTTGCTACAGGGCTGGGGATTTAGTTGAAATGATAGAGCACTCTACTAATATCTGTTAGGCTCTGAATTCAATCTCAGTACAAAACAAAAACGAAAAACTCTTACTTCTTAGCCAAGTGTAGTAGTGCATGCATATAACCCCAGCACTCAGGAAGCCGAGGTAAGAGGATGAAAAGTTCTAGCCCAGCTTGGGCTACGTAACAAGATCCTGTCTCAAAAAGTAAAATTGAAAATACTCCTTGTGAAATATATATCTAAAACAGGACTCACATTGTTTGCTCTGTGATCAAAATGTGAATCTATGTGTTACACAAGTAAAAGTGCTTAGGTACTAGTTAATAATAGACCTGGAAGTGCACACGTAGCCCTGGTATGCTGCTTCTGTCTGCAGGGTAAAGTGGAGGTAGAGGTCGGTAAGGAAGGCCTTCGCTTCGAGAATGGAGCCTTTACCTACTATGGAGTACCAGCCATCATGACCACCGCTTGCTCAGGTATTCCTGTTTCCAAGCCATCACTTATCGGGGAAGCAGAGGATCTCGGGAAAAGCATCTGGGCTCAAATCGTACCTCTTCTTTTAACCTCTGTTACGGACCCTGGACAAGCCATTAAACTTCCTTGGCTTTAGTTTCTGCCTCTGTTAAATGGCTATAACTATCACTTTAGATGAGGAAAAGTGTAAGTTGGGAAAAGCAAATCACATTGTCCATTGTTAGGGGTAACGAATGTATTTTCCAGTCTGAAAGGACAAGTTACTTAGCTTTCCCCTTTGACTTCCTGCGTTTTATAGGGATCACTGGTGCTAGTGAGAGGCGGGGTGGGAGGTACAGTAGAAGTAGAGAGATTTTTGACTTGTCTCTGAAACCAACTCACTGCGTCCCTCTGTCTTTAGATAATGATGTACGGAAGGTCGGAAGTCTGGCTGGATCCTCCGTCTTTCGTATGTATCTTTCAAACCCCTTCCTCGTCCTCCCCACCATGGTCCTGCCTCAGCCCTGTCTGGGGGTCTGAACCCACGCACTTTGAACCTGGGCTGGGCTAACTCAAATGCTGGCAGCCTCTCTGTAATACCCTGCCAGGAACACTGCCTCCTCCCAGGTACCCAGAGACCTTGGGGGCTTAGGTTCTGTGCGTCTGGAATGTTTGCTGTGTCTGCTTTGCTTCTGCACAGGTGATGAATGTGGAGGGAGGGAGGGCGTCGAGGTGTGAGTGCGGCGCCATTAATTGCCACCTTCCAGGGAATGCAGGCAAGCGATGTGTGTGCTCTTTCCTTCTCAGCAGTAGTAATTCATCATTGGCCTTTACCTAAAAACTCTGCTGTGCCATTACTGTACCTGTGGTGGTATCCTCAGGTAGCCGTGATGATGAGGAGGTTGGGGATGGAGTGGGAGGTTGCTGCAATCTGTGGCACGGCCCTTGCTTGCTGCCTCTCAGCTGGAGATGGGATGTGTGTCAGCTGCCCATGCATGCTGCTGGTGCGGACTGGCGCAGGGCTAATGGCTGGCTTGCTCTGGCCCTCTGTGCTATTCCTTCTTGCTGCTCTCTGTGTAGAGTTATTGTGCTTGTTTTTTAGAGGGCATGACATTCATGGTGATTTAAGTGTGATACACAGAGAATTACTTCTCTACATTTTCTTTTTGATTCACTGGTCTGAATTTTGCATTGCTTGCAGCAGTTAGTGTTGACAAGTAGCCACTTTAATACCACGCAGGCTAGGTATTTCCTCTCCTCATAAAGTATTCTTACACAGGGCATTAGACTGGGATTTGTCAGTGGATTCCAGAACAGGATGTCAGAGTTCCTAGGATATAACAACCTAGATGCCATTTTAGAATGAGAACAAGTACATTATTTGCACCAAGCCATCCAGCAAGCCGAGGACTTAGCTAGGGACATCCCTGTGTGCACACAGCGCAGGGAATATATATTTTAGATGGAATGAAATTGCTATTTGGAAATAGTGAAACAGTTACTGCGTGAATTCCCTTCCTAACCCAGTAGGTGACTGAGATGAAGGCTAAGTACCTGCCACATCCACAGGATTATAGAACTTAAGTTGAAGGAGATCTTGTAAAATTAAACAAACAACCAACCATGGTACACAGGGACACATATATAAGCCAACAACGCTTAGCAAGGTTGCTGCACAAAGCACCGATTTTCTGTATGAGAACACTGGATGAGTGAGGGCCAGGCTCCAGGGCAGAGTAAACCTTATTCCCAAAAAGAGATTTCTACCACCCATCATGTTAGGATCTGCTCTTGGATGTGCTGGCCCCAACTTAGCTCTTGGAGAAGGAAAAAAGAGGTGGAACTCTGAGAAAGAAAGGGCTTTATCAGGCTCCCTAGCCCACGCATGTTAGAGGTCCTTCTTTCTTTAAAATAATAATAATAACGAGGAAGAGGAGGAGAAGGAGGAGGAGGAAAATGTTTTCTAGATTCCGCTTTTCCTTTCTTGCTACTTCTAGTTCTTTCTGACAAACTCCTTCACTTAAAGCTGAAGCCAGTAGTTCACACCTATAAGCCTAGTTCCTTGGGAGGAGGCCAGCATGGCAAAAATGATTGTAAATCTCTTCCCAACTGAAAGCTGGATAAAGTAGCACAAGCCTATTATCCTACTTCATGGGATCCATAAATAGGTAGTCCATGACAGACAAAACTCTATCTCAAAAATAACCAGGGCAAAAAAGGGCTAGAGGCACAGCTCAGTGGTACAGCTCTAGCCCAGCAAGTGAAGCCATAACTTCAAAGTCTGTTTTGACCACACACACACTCATACACACACACACACATGCCTTCAGTTTTATCAAAAAGACAGGAGTGAACTTTCAGTACTCATCTCTCCTTTAAAACTGGTTAACTAAAGGTAAACATTCAACTGTCTTTCCTTCTCCACAGTTCTGAGCATTAACAAATATCCAGGAGGAGCAGGTGCCTAAGAGTTGTGCAGTGAGGAGAGAATAAATCTCCCCTATTTGATGATGCACACATTTAGTTGAAGAACAACTAGATTCTTCTCGACACTGTGGGGTGTCTAATAAGATAGGCCTACTCAAATATTCATTAACTTCTCATGTCAGAATCAATGCTTACAAAGCTCCCCTCTTGCGCTTCCCAGCATAGATAGGTAATTTCAGAGACAAGTCCTATAGTACAAAAGAGAAACGCACAGGAGCTCCTAATTTAGCATGCCTTTACCTCCGTTCAGCTCCTTGGGAGAGCTGGGAATAACCAGATAGGGTGGATACAGATTCCCATGAGAAACACCACTGGGTCAAGATCAGGACAGGAAGAGGCCTGTGTAGTTGCTAGACACACACACACACATACACACCACACACACACACATACACACACACACACACACACACACACCATTCCCAAGTGATAACCAGCACCATAGTCAACTCTGTGGGGAAAGGAAAAGAGGGCAAAGGGAATAAGGAGAGATGCCTCAAAGTATTTCTACTTCCTACAAAGTGACTGTGATTTAACTCATCCAGTTAATTCACATTAAAGCTATGGGCTTGCTGCTGTAGCTTTGTTTGCATCCTCTGGCAACGCACTTTCTCACCAGCACTGGGACCACAGGAGGAGCACTTAGGAGTCCTGAGCAGGATCCAGCTTCCTTGAGGATAGGCCTGGCAGGAGCATGCACTTGGCTTTTGAGCCTCTGAGGACCTGCCATTAAGTAGGAGTCACAGGCAGCTGGGAGAGCCCGGTGCAAACACGGTGCCGTGCTGGAACAGGTTTGCTAGCTCAAGGTGGAGCATGTCAGAGAAGGCTGCTTCCCTGCTCTCCACTGGGGTGCTGCCTCTGCTACTCATTGATTATTCTAGAATACCTTCAGCAAGATCCATTTGCTTGTTTTATTTTGTCTTTCCAGAGAGTGACATTATAAGCAGATATGACTCTCACATTTTCAAAGGCAAGGTTCTTTTTTTTTTTTTTTTGCAGAAAAATGTGAAGCTGTGAAGATCCAGGAACAGACTGTCTCACTACTTTGCTCCTCCTCTCTCTCTCTCTCTCTCTCTCTCTCTCTCTCTCTCTCTCTCTCTCTCTTTCCCCTTTGGTGTGTATCTTCCTTCACTACTCATATACCTTTGGTCCTTGACTCTCTAGTGCCCATCTCTGTGTCTCGTACCTTCGCCTTCAGCAGAGGGGACTCTCTGGCAGGCTCCCCAGGTAAACATGCATGGCCGTCTCAGGTCTCTATAGATCCACTGGGGTTTTCTAGAAGTCTCTGGCCTTTCACGGTCCTGTATAAGAACTAATCTCTCCCAACAGCCACTTACATCATCACTTAGACAGAGTGCATTGCACAAATGACACTCGTTTGCATACACTGCAGTTGCCGGCTGGTTGCAATTGGCATTGCTGGCTGCTTCAGCCCCATTATGACTTTGTTGATGGGATGGATCTGGGTTGTGAATGGACACATGGTGGTGGCGGGGGGTGGGGGGGTCAGATATTGTATGTCTTTTCTCACTATTTGACTGAAGAGTAGAGGGATAAGGACTAGGAAGAATAATGGAACACTGTAGTTTATTCCTACATTTCTCTTCTCCCTTTCCCTCTCTGATCTCTGCCTTTAGCTAAGTACTACTATGTGATGGTCATATTCCCTTGTCACTGGTCATACAAAGGACACTAGGTAAAAATATCAGAGCAACTTTTCATTAGGTTTAACCTCTCATGTTAATTAAAGAAAAATTGCTAATTTTCTTTTTAATCAAGTAATATCATAGAGCTACACAGCAACTGCACCCATGCATTGCAACTGAGTAATTAAATAGCCGTTTATATTATTTTCATCTCTAGAGGTAGGTCTCTTAGGCATGTCGAGCAAGTAATGACCAACGCAGGAATGTGTTTGTGCAATTGCCCTACAGTTAGAACATGCTTCAATTTTCTATAACACCTGCACAGTGTCCCTTATTCCTGCGAGTCCCACTATACCCTCAGACACCAAGAATCAAATTCGGTCTCACTGTCTGGAGAGCAGACCCTCAGTATTAGAAAGGCTCTGTCTAGAGACCTGGAAGCACTCAGATCTGCAGCTTCACAGGTATTTATGTTGACTTGTCTCCTCCCAATCACATTTTTTTCACTAAAAAAACAGTCTCACTCCCATGTTTATTTGCATAAGACAAGTTAGCCACCTTCTCAAATTTCACCAGTTTTCTCTCTCAACTTGATGATCATTTTCCACCAACAAACAAAGCTTCCCTTGCCTTGTAAGAGCTCCTGCTGGCTACAGAACAGGCAAGGCATGTGGCGTGCCAGGTGGGTACCCTCACCAGCTCAATGGTCTGTTCCTGCATGCCAGCAAAAATGTAGAAATAACATCATGGACCTTTCAGTAAATCCTGAAGAAGTCTTGGAGAAGGCCCAAAGTGTGCTGTGAATGTTCCATAGAAAGGAAATAGACCTTTTTTAATTGTTTTTCAACCAAAAGGATCAAAGTTGAATTAACCAGATAACCCAGTTAATTGTCACTTTCCCACTTAAAGAAGGTTAATTTTAGTTCACCAGTAATTATGGGAAACTTCATGGCAGCTCAGTGTCAGACAGATTGAAGTGACTCATTCTTGCTGTGTAATCCCTCAACCCAAGAGAGGCTGAGATTTCTATTCCGTCTCTGGCTGATACCAGTGCCCCTGAGAGCTCTTTCAACCTTCCCCCCATTTTCCATGACTGTGGGTGTTCAGCCCAATAGCAAGCCCAACAATAAAGAAGCAAGAACAAAGCCAGCCTTTTCCTGCCCTGCAGGGTGTAGCAGAGATGGGTACAGCAGGGGAAATGGGAGGTAGAGAGCCTTTCTTCTCCTTTGCCTCTTTTCTCCTCTTCTATTTGGCTGGCCTCTATTTACAGACAAACACCCACTAGGATGCTGATCCTAGTGGGTAGGTGACATCCATAGGACCTACATTATGGTACTGTTCCTACCTCTCTGTCCCATTTTACCATAGAAAAAGTATTAGAGGCCTGGAATTCTGTAGCAGAAAACTATAGGCACCTCTGGACCCCTGTTTAATTTCTGATCCATAAACTTATGAACATATAAAATCTTGACCTCATCTTAACAAAGGGGAAAAAGAAAAGCCATAGAAATTAATAAGAGTTTTAAGTTAAAAAAAATCCGATGTTAATTTTATTTGATCCTTACAGCCACTTTCGGAAATGGGCAGAAATCCTGTTGGGAAATAACAAGTAAGGGGTCAGTGTTGGGTATGTAATAAGTAGGTAGAAGAATGAGGACTGGAATCCAAGTCTGTTAGGTCCTGACTTCCTTCTGTTGCTGGGGACCTTGCTGTTCCTCTACATGTATGCATTTTGCACCCCCTAGAGGGGGTGCTAATGTTGCTAATATGTTGCTAATGAATACTAATGAATATGTTGCTCATACTGGATTAAGACTGCAAAAACCAAAGGTCCATGCATCAAATATTGCAAAAATATTGAGTATCTGATTACAAATCATTACCTATAGGCATTTCTTTCCATTGGAGCATTTGCGTGAAGTCAGGGTTGCTAAGTGGCTTGTGGATTACCTCCAAAGGGTGGTAAAATTAGCCAGCTTTGGGGCTGCTTTAATTTACAAATGAAACTTCTGTTAGCTCACACCTCTATAATCTTGGCTACTCCAAAGGCTGAGATCTGAGAGTTGCAGTTCAAAGCCAGACCAAGCAAGAAAGTCCAGGAGATTCTTATCTCCAAAAAAACCAATCAACAAAAGCTGGAAGTGTATCTGTGGCTCAAGTAATAGAGCACCAGCCTTGAGCAAAAAAAGCTAAAGGAAAGTGTCCAGGCCTTGAGTTCCTAGTATCAGTACAGTAAAAAAGGGAGGGAAAAAGGGAGGGAGGAAGGAAGGGAGAAAACAGCCCCACTGATTAGCCTCCCCTGCCATTAGTATTCTCTCTTCTGCATGCATTCCTGTTTTCTTCTCCAAATACCAGAGATAATGTTGGGTTCCCCAGGATGATCCTTCCATATCCACAAAAACACGGAGGCAGGAAAACCAAGGGCTCTTTTTCAGTGCTCAATTGTCCAACCAAAATGTGCATTGAGATTTTTTAAAAAAGAAAAGAAAGATGGTATTTTCTCAAAGAACATACTAGGAGTCCCTAAAAATAACCTTTTTACTGCTAATGTCTATGAAATGTGGAAAATAGAAATATTCCTTTGGGTTGTCTCTTGTATGATAAAAATTTGGGACCCATTAAAACTTGGAGCGAGTTCATCTGGGATCCTAACGGATGGCTAGCTTGCAGAGTTCACATTGAATTTTGACACAGGGCTGCCCTTTGGTATTTGGTTATGTGAGGATGAATACTATCAAAGACAGATGAATTTCAATAATTCTACTTTGTACTCCTACAGGCCTGTGTAATTGAACTCTCCATCTAATTTGGAAAAAATGTAGCCATGTCCCTCATTCTTAACTGATGCTCAAAAAGATGTAGACAGACAAGCCATTGGGCTTTCCTTTTCCACACATCCCCAGCTCCCAAAGAGTAGCATGGCATTATTCATCTTGGATATCTTGGGTAATGGTTCCTGGATGGGGTGTAAAGGCTCCCTAGATAAAAGTGTCACAAGTAAAGCAAGAGTCCATATCTGTATGAAAATGTGGGGGACGCTGCCTATTAGTACAGAGAGAAGAATTCCTTTCAGTCACCATTGCAGTGGAAAGTACTTTCCCACACACTCTTTCTCCTCCAAGTTTCACCCCAGTGTCTTCTTCATCTAAGCTTAATAACCAAGCTGCCAGGACACATCTCTCAGAGACTGACCACACCATGGCCATAGGAATGCTTTTCCATATTACTTGGGTCCAGAGAAGGAAATCCTCCTTCCTAACACTCAGTCACAACCAGAGCCAACTTAAAGGTAGAAGGCAAGAGTAGGAGTGGGCCAAGGATGTGTGGACCCCTTGGCTTACCTCCCGTTAACAGTCCTGTGGTCAGTCTTTAATCTGTCTCTTTTCCTTGCATTGGACTTAGGACATTCCTTGGTGCTTCACTCCCCCGCAAGCAGTGCCTCTGTACGCTGAGGAAATTGCAGATGGATTTATACACCTTGAACTACTTTGCCTGCTGTTAGGACACTCGTCTGTTACTGATTTCTTCTTCTTCTTTATTTTTTTATTAAGAGCATTTCCATTTCCAGTCCCCTTGCTCGGAAACTCTGAATGCATGTGCACAATTACCAAAATGCCGATTCATCAGCATCCCACCTATTGAGAAATGTCAGGCTCTGGGGCACGAGATTCATCTTAACCAACACTCAGATGAGCCTGTCACAAAATAAGGTTTCCTTTTTCTTTGAAAAATTGCTTTTCTAGTCCTGACCTTCATAAGACAAATGGATCTTTTGGTGCTGAAAATCCTTTGGGATTTTGAAAAAAACCTTCAACAGTGTATCTACTTTAAAAACAAAACAAAAACAAAAAACTTGTTTCTCCTCCCAACCCAACTGTAGTATAGCTTGTGGTTGATCTGTGAATCTCTGAGTAGCAGCAGGGTGATTGTTTCTGGTGCCTGTGGAGACTGAGAGCTGTATGAGCAACTGGGGTGAAGTTATTGCCTCTGTTTCCAACAAGTCATGGAGGTGATTTGCTATGTGCATGGGAGGAATTTAGTAGATGTGATCTAGCTCTGTTTCCCTGTCCTCTTCCCACATATCTCTTGGATTGGGACCTCAGAGATGAATGTGGAATCGTGGGTGTGGAGTAGATGAAGCCTGTGTCCAGCCAGGCAGACTGGAGGACGGTCAAGATATGGCAGTGCTTTCTCCAGGCAACTGAAGCCACAGGCCTTGCTCACATCCTGTCCCTGGGTAATGTGCAAACCGAATGGAGGCCAGCACCCACTGGGACAAGGTGTGATTTTCCAGCCCTGTTTGTATACCAGAGGAGCTGCTTTCCTGCAAGACTGCCTGCTTATTTCCCCAACAATTAGCCTGGAAGAAAGAGTGCTGACCTTCCCAGCTGCCTACCACCTTGCCTAGCCACAAATGAGTCTAGCCAAGCCAGAACTCATCAATTATTCAAGGGAGCAAGACCAGCATTGAAATGTAACGTTTTCTTTTTAATACTGTTATCTTGGGTTTACTCCAGTACTATAGAAAACTAATTTGCGTTTTTAAGTTTTTGATTCTGGCAGCTGGATGAAAATAGACTGCAGTGGTCCTCTTTATGCACATTTTCCCCTTCCGGGGTCGAGTTACCCATTATCAACTGAGGTCCATAAATTAGTGATGAAGAATACCAGAACTAAGCAATTCATAAGTTTTAAATAATTTTTTTATAATGGAGGCCATCAGTACTTTTTATTTTTTATTTTTTGGGTCCAGTTGTGGGGCCTGAACTCTGGGCCTGGGCGCTGTCCCTCAGCTCAAGGCTAGCACTCTACCACTTGAGCCACAACTCCACTTCTGGCTTTTTTCTTTTTGCTTATGTGGTGCTAAGGAATCGAACCCAGGGCCTCAGGCATGCAAGGCAAGCGCTCTACCACTGAGCCACCTTCCCAGCCCCTTAAATAATTTTTATTATAGTGTATTGCTGTAATTATTCTATGGAATTGGTTAGTAAATAGGAATAAATGCTAATCACTTAGTGTATGCAATTTATAAATTAAATTATCATAGGGGAAAAATGTAACATGAATAGGGTTTGGTACTGTTGGTAATTTCAGGCCTCTAGTCTAAGTCTGGAAATGTGTATACAGAGAGAGAGACAGAGACAGAGAGAGGGGGAGGTGGGAGAATTGCTGCATAAGATTATTGTGGGGAGACCAGATGTGGCCCAAGTAATGTGATGGTTACTGATCTTTGTTAGAAGGAGATAAGATAGAGGAGCTCATTGTGCTGAAGGCGGAGACAAAGGACTGATGTGGTGTTGAGAGTGTGGCAGGAGTCTCTCGGTGGAGGGACTCTCTGATTTCTGAAGTAATGTAGCAACATGTAAATAATGACACTTACTGAGAACGGGAAGATGGAATTAGAACCTTAATTCTATAATCATACCAAAGCCATGATTATTACTGTTCTAATGAGAAAATATCACAGTCTTTCTCCTCACTGGTGTGGAAGACAGTAAGATCTTGGCATGGAAACAACAGATCAGCAACTGGCATGACTCACTCCAAAGAGGGGCTAATCTAATATTTTGATTGACAGCACCACTATCTCAAGAGACAGAATTAAATCATCCTATCCTCAGAGAGCAAGGACCAGAATCTATGAAGAGTTTTATTCTTCATTTGAGCCCCCTCAACTAAATCTGTGTTCTGAGAAGCTGGCATCCTTCTGGCCCCCTTTTCTGGAAGAACTGCTTAGTGGTGACAGTTGGGAAATAAAAGCACTGGGGACGGGACGGGGCGGGGGGGTGGATGGGACTTTGCATTTGCATTGTCATTAGTGTGGTTTCATGTTGAAATAACAGTAGGATCACCTTCAGTGCCCTCTCTTCTATTGATCCTGGGGAAGATAGTTCACAGAGTCCATTTTGAAATCAAATAACAGGCCTTCCAGAATTTTCTCTCCCCCCACTCCCAAATTAAAATGTAAAAAGAATGAGACTGGGTATTTGGGTCTTGGACAGAAAACGTGTCCATTACTCTGGTCCCTGCATAGGCCTATGTAAGAGCAAACTCCATCTTTCCCCACATTTGAAGGACCCAATGGGGCCCTGAGTCTTTCCCCTAGTGGTGAGACAGGCAGTTTACAGGACCAGAGGGCTGTGTGTACCCAGAGCCCTTGTTCTTCCTTCTGGACCACATTTCAGATCCCCCAAATCTTGGGATTTCCCACCCAAACAGCTCTGAAGATAATGGTGCAGAGTCCTGGTCCTAGGTCCGGTGCATAGCCCATTGTCTGGCACAAAACTCCAGGGAATTGAACCTGAACTTTCACGTTGCTACAGCCAGTCACATTGTTAACAATTTATTCCTGTGATTTATAATGTGATTATGACTGGTGGGTCTCAGACCCTTTCTGTGTGACTGGGACAAGTGGGTGGTCTTGAGGGCAAACCTGAGGCCTTGGCCTCTCTAAAATAAGGTTTGATGTGAGATTGTGTTCAATAGCCCACTGCAGTGGAGTCTCACTGTCTGGGTGGTTTGCCATGCAAATGGCACTGGCCTCATGTATTCGGGAGCCCCCTGCCTGTAACCGGAAGATGAGGACCAAGAAATGCATCCCACTACCTCTGCCCACTGTCTGGGGGGTCTGGGAACAAGCACCCCAACTCCTCCCTTGGAGAAGTCACAGGGTTTAGTATTTGCTCCTTGCAGGACTTAACACCAGCACTCAGCTTATTCCTAGCCTCTGGTGGGAAAGGGCAGGCTCCCCTCCATCCCCCAGTGCTGGTGTTGCTGCTGTTGCTGCTCCTGGAACACCTCAGTCAAAAGTATCTCTCTCTCTCTCTCTCTCTCTCTCTCTCTCTCTCTCTCTCTCTCTCTTTCTCATCCTTCCATCCCTTCTCTTTTCTCCCCACCCATCACTCCTTGTCTTTCCTTCCTCTCCCCCTTCCTCACCATCTGCAGTAAACCGGTCCCCTTCTCGCTGCAGCGGGTTGAACCGCTCTGAGTCTCCAAATCGAGAGCGCAGTGACTTTGGTGGGAGCAACACCCAGCTGTACAGTAGCAGCAACAACCTCTACACACCCGACTACTCAGTCCACATCCTCAGCGATGTGCAGTTCGTGAAGGTAACTCTCCAGGAGGGCGACCTCCTCCCCACCCCACCCCCATCTCCCAGATAAGGAGTCTACACTCCCTGCACACCACAAGCATCCCATTCAGGTGCTCCAATACGAGGCAGCAATTGCTACCTGGCTTTACAAAGGCCTGGTTTCAGAAAGCTTGTCAGCGGCATAGAGTCTAAGTTGTAGGGGTGCATTTTAAGAGGTGGTATAAACCATAGGAAAATTGAGAGTATCCAAGCAGAACGACAAAAGACATCCTAACTTAAAGGTTATCTTCCAGTTACCTGGTCTGCTAAGTCAAAATGGCAATCTGCTAAGTCATGTTAAGTTTCAAGATAAACAGGACAACCTTTGCCGGGTGCCGGTGGCTTGTGCCTGTAATCCTAACTACTAGGGAGACTGAGATCTGAGAATCGAGGTTCAAAGCCAGCTTTATGGTGAAAAGGCAGTGCTGGGTATTAATCTAAGTTTGGTCCTTTTCCCCGGAGCTACATCCCCAAGCCTTCGTTTTGTTTTGAGATAAAGGTCTCTGTAGGTCAGCTTGACCTTGAAACTTAAAACTAGGCAGAGTAGTTTAGCACAAGACCTGTTGGACCTTGGTTGTCCTAATACAGTAACCCAGTGACCACATATGGATTCCAAAGACTTCATACAAAAATTAATGTCATATTCCAACTTTATATTGTTTTCATGTTAGAGTTTTCATAAGTATGTTGAGTGTATTTATTGGGTAAAAGAAAAAATATCATTAAAATTATTTTACCTGTTTCTTTTTTCTAGCTATTATGAAAATTTTTTTTGATTGCCAGGATAACTCATATTTCTTGGCGCTACTTCACTGTAGTATCATGCTAAATAAAAAGAAGTTGTGAGGGGGCGGGGGATGTAACTTGTTGGTACAGTCCTTGCTCAGCATTCACAAGGCCCTTGAGTCAACCTCCAGCACCACCACCCCCCCCAAAAAATGTCACAGTTGCTAGACAAGAGAAGGGAACTAAGGACAAGTGGTGTGGTGCTTGAATCTAGAAAAACAACTTGGAGAATCAGGACAGAGATTGCTTTTCTGAACACATTTTCCAGAATGGTGCCCTATCAACAGTAGTGTTTAAAGCAGTGTGTGAAACCAAAGCTGTAAGACATAGAGATGATGAAGAAAATAGGGAGTGCCTTTGCTTTTCTAAAACCATCCACCAGTTCAGACCCTCTCCCAAACTCTGTCCTACCTGTCCTTGGCCAGCCACCTGCCACTCAACCTCCCCAGCCCACCTGTGCTCTTTCCCCTGATGTTACATCCTGACTGCAGCTGTCTGGCTTAACAACTATGCTAACTCCCCCAATGCCAGGGAACTTGGTACCTCCTTAGAAATCCTGCCCTATTAATTCAGGGGTGTTACCAGAATTCTTCATTCCCAGCTCATTCTTCCCTCCATAACAAGGCATAAACGGAGGGTTTGAGTTCCTCTGGTCCCAGGCACCTGGAGGAGACATAGCACTTTTTTTCTGAGTGGCATAGGTTACTGCAGGTCCAGCCTGGATAGAACCTTTCCAATCACTTTGTTCATTAAGATGGAACTTTTGCTGTGGCTGTCACAACCAAGAGCCATCTATCTTGGGGGACACAGCCAATCTAGCAACTAATGGGAGCTTTAAGCCAGCAGATCCGTTTCAAAGTCAAACCGACACATACCCCTTTCCTTCTCTCTTCCTCACTCTGGCTGCTTTTCTCTCCCTCTTCCCTGGCCCACTGTCCCTGTTGGACTCTTATTTCTTTCCCCTGTGTTCTCTTTTCCTATTTTCTTGGTTAAAGATAGACCTTTCCAAGATCTAGTTTTGCCTTCACAGCACCACCTGTCACATTGTCTCTGGGGACGGAGGGACACTGCTCCTTCCCACCCCCAACCCACAGAAAGCCAGGAACAACTTACACACCTCATGAGTGCAAAGTTTGGCCTCTGTCTTGAAAATGGATGTCTGCGGTAAAGTAAGATTCTAAGTCTACTGTGTGGACACACAATTAGTAATCATTCCTAATAGAGGGTAACATGTGCATTCACTTTATCTCATTATCGCTGGCCCCTCTGACAAGATTAAAGAGGTTAGTGATTTGGCCCAGGTCACTAGCCAGAAAGGGGCAAACCCAGTGCTGACTAGGACCTGGGTGCTGTTCAAGCAGGCAATGTGTTTCCTGTTGTATTTTCTAGGTAGAGTGTCCCATTGCCTTCTTTGACTAAGCTAGAAGAGAAATCTAAACTAATGCTTTAACGAACCCAACTACAATAAAGCTTTGTTGAGCTTACCAGGTGTTGTGTAGGAAATTTTTCTGTCCCTTAGTATTAGGGCCACACTTTTCCTATCTTTGGGGGAAATGCTCGACACTGACTTCACACTCAGTAACAGACAAGAGCTGGGAAATTCAGGTGCTCTCAACACAAACATTCAACCTATTGAAGACTGGACACAAGATGGTTGAGACACATGGTTCTATGTGTTGAAGCACAGAAGGTATGGTTTTGACCTAGAAAATATCAAAGCCAGTTGCCCACATGCTGCTGTTTTATTAAATCTTTTATAAGGAAAGAACAAGAATCTGAGTGGGACCTGTGTCTGATTTTAACTAGGTCACAGGTCAGTGGTTCTCAAAGTGCAACATCCAGACCAGCAGCATTAGCATCACCTGGACCTTGCTAGAAATGCAAATTACATAGTGAATTCGAAACTTTAAACCAGGCTCAAGTGATTTTTGTCTGTAATCCTAACTACTTGGGAAGCAGAGATTGGGAAGATCTCAGTTTAAGGCCAGCCCAAGCAAAAAAATAAATAAAGTTCATGAGACCCTCTCAACCAATAAAAAGCTGGACATGGTGGTTCCATACCGGTCATACCAACTATTAAGGAAACATCAGTAGGAAGATTTCTGTCCAGTTCATGCACAAAATGCTATTGGAAAAATAACTAAAGCTAAAAAGGGCTGGGGACAAGGTTCAGGTGGTAGAGTGCAAGGCTCTGAGTTCAAACTCCAGTGCCATAAAAAAAAGAAGAAAAAGTGTAACTTTGAGAGCTGAACCCAGACATCTTACTTTAAGTAAGCCCTTTGGGTAATTCTAGTGCTGGGGTTTGAGAATTGCTGATATAGGACAGTTTATAACCCCTGTCCTGTGATTTAGCTATGGTATTAGTGTGCTCCCCACAGATTTCCATGCTACAGCCAACATCTTCAATATAATGATATTGAGGAGTGGTTAGGTTCTGAGATCACCACCCTTGAAAGAATTTGTGTAGTTCTTCCAGGGTTGGGTTAATTCTGGGGAAAGCAGATTGTTAGAAAGCAAAGCTGCCTACCCCAAGTTCTCAGCCCCTTCAATACCCAGCCATTTCCCTTTCTGCTTCTCTACCACTGTTGTGATATAGCCTGGAGAGAGGGGAAAGCAGAGGCTGTCCACTTGGTACTGGTGCCATGGTTGTTGGGCTTTTCAACCACCAGATGTGAACCAAATAAACCTCCTTTCTTTTTCAAGTCCCCAGTCTTAGGTACATTTGTCATAGCGACACAAAATGGATTCAGATAGGCTCCTCCTGTGTACTGTGATGTCAAACAGCAATAAAAAGGAATAGAAGAAACTGGTGGCTGATGAATAAGGCCCCCTCCTGGCCCCTTAGTTTCTGGGCTGGTCCAGCTTAGATAGGTTAAGGTTTACAGATCTCAGGCCTCTGTGCCCAGGGGGTCCCACAGCAACATGGTAGGGCCGCTTGTGAACTTAGAAAAAGTGTCTCCATCTTGAGAGGATTCCACACAGCTCTCTTGAGCTTTTCCCACTTCTTTCTAGATCACCCGACAGCAATACCAGAACGCACTCACCGCCTGCCACATGGACAGCTCACCCCAGTCTCCAGACATGGAGGCCTTCACTGATGGAGACTCTACCAAGGCCCCCACAACCCGGGGCACACCCCAGACCCCCAAGGATGACCCTGCCCTCACGCTCCTGAGCAACAGGACCAGCCTGCCGGGTGAGTCAGTTGGGCAGATGGGTGGGGCTGTGGTGAGGTGAGAACAGCTCAGCCCTGTCTGGGGCTACCATCTTGTGCTTCATGGAACCCCAGGTCTTCTCGAAGGCAGAAGGGTGACGCATTCACTGTCCTCCCCAGGCAGCCGCTCCGATGGGCTGAGAAGCCCAGGCGAGGTGGTGTACCTGAGAATGGAGGAGCTGGCCTTCACCCAGGAAGAGATGACAGACTTCCAGGAGCACAAGGCTCAGCCACTCTCGCTGTCCCCTGCAGCTGTTCCCACAACAGCAGGTTAGGGAGGGGCCCAGAGGTGCGAGGCACCATCCTCAGGTGATGGGATGGCCCGAACAAGCTGGGTGTGGGGAGGCCTGGGTTCTGAGTCTTACTTGCTTACACAACTAGGCAAGGACCTCCAGCCTTTACTGAGCACCTACCATGCATCAGGCCCAGTCTACTTCATTCCCCCAGACGTCTGTGTAATGCAGGATTGGCTACGTTTCTACCTGGAGTTGGCTCTGGCTCCTTCATTTAGCAGCTCTGCCATTTTAAGCAAGTTATTTAACCTAAAACTCCATTTTCTTATCTTAATAGATAAGTTTCCTTACATTTGCTGGTAAAAAATGATGTGTCTCATAAAGTTGGCTTTTAAGTATGAACAAGGTAATTTATATAAAGGGCACAGCACAGAGTTGGACACTGTGCTGTGCAGACATTAAACCTACCCTGCAGATAAGGAAGGTTTAATGGTGTCAGCCATTACCCTTCTGGCTGGGCTCTTCCATTCCTGTGGGTGCTGGCGAAACAAGGCAGTCTGAGTACTTCTGCACTGGCAATGGGGCTGCTCCAAGTTCCCGGTGTTCCCTCAGTGCTGAGGCCTTCCAGAGCCTTGCCTCATTGAGGTGTGCTTCCCCGGTAAAGAACTAAAAAGGTTGGGGCTGGGAAGGTGGCTCAGTGGTAGAGCGCTTGCCTTGCATGCCTGAGGCCCTGGGTTTGATTCCTCAGCACCATATAAGCAAAAAGAAAAAAAGCCAGAAGTGGCGCTGTGGCTCAAGTGGTAGAGCGCTATCCTTGAGCTGAAGAGCTGAGGGACAGAGGGACAGCGCCCAGGCCCAGAG
>NW_012267252.1:3009380-3046753 GCF_000151885.1 Dipodomys ordii
TATCCTTGAGCTGAAGAGCTGAGGGACAGAGGGACAGCGCCCAGGCCCAGAGTTCAGGCCCCACGACCAGACCCGAAAAAAAAAAAAAAAGAACTAGAAAGGCTTGTAGGTTTGTAAAGTCAAGGAGAGATGTTTGCATGTGTTAGCTAGCCCAGAAAATCTGGGACATACATAGTCACCAGTCTAGGGCTTACACTTAGAACTGATATGCTCTTTTTCTCCCTCAAAAAGCCCATGTAGTAACTAAAATATGTGGCTAGGAAAATGCAGTAAAGGACGAAGGTAGCTTACAGAGCGTCTAGTCCACCCGCCTCACATAACACCCCTAGCCAAACACTGTTATGAACACTCAGCCTCCCCATGTAAAATTCTTAAGGCATTGGTATATTGAGGCTTGGTATATTCCTTCTGGAATCTGCCCAATTATTACTGAGCCCTGTGGTTTCCCATGCAGAGCAAGGAGACATCCCCGCCAATTCCAGGCAGAGATATGAATGGAGAACATAGTTCTTTCATCCTAAAAAAAAAAAAATCTAAAAGGAAATTGTTTCTGCCTTTGCGTGGACTATTGGATTCCTACTCCTGTTCTTTGGAACACACACAAAAAAATGTTTCTTACTAACTCATAGACATGACCCCTTCCTGGGGATTTCTCCTTTATCTTTCCTGTCCTGACTCAGTTCTCTACTTGACTTTCACTAGCTGAGAGACCTCAGGCAGAATCCGGCTCCCTGCCTGGATCCCTGGGTGTGTGGGTTGAAAAGCCTGTGTTTGTTCTCCTTCCCCTTTCTCTCAGCATCAGACCCTGAGTGTTGTCCTATCAGCCTGGATCCAGAGACCAGCCCTTGCAGTAGTGACTTTGAGGAAACCATGGGCAAGAAGCTGCTGAGAACCTTGAGTGAGTAGCTCCTCCCCCAGTCCTGAGTCCCTCCCCCAGTTACTAGGAATGGCAACACACCGGGATCTTTCTCCAGGGCAAGAGCTGCTGGCTCCTTTGGGGAAACCCTAATGAGGTTCAGTTGCACAGTAGGGCTTCAGCCAGTACTGCACCCTTGGATTTGTGTCGCTCAGTGGGTGATCCTCTAGGAAAGGAGTCTGCAAATTTGTCCTGGCCCTGGGGTCAGATTTTGACCTCCCTCCTCCACCTTTTACTATAAGTAAAGATTTAACAGGCTGTAAATCCATTTGTGATTTGTGACCTCAAAGATATTGATGAGCAGTTTGACAGAGAGACCTTGTAGCCTACAAAACCTTTTATAATCTTTACCATTTGACCTTTTGAAAAAAAATGTATCCAAGGGACTCCATAAAAGAGAAAACAAAATCCTCCTTAGGTGTAGTATGGCAGAAAGCAAAGGTGAAAATATTCCTTCCTGGAAACAGGAGAGAGGGAAACAGATGGCTCCATATCCTTAGGAAAATGATGTAACTACTGTCATCTGTCCCAGTGGAGAAGGGAGGTTATTTCAGAATCCCCAGGAATGGCACCCAGCTCTGCCCACCTACCCTGGCATGCTAATGACTACAAGTCTGGTCATTACTTGGGGTATCAGGCAGCCGGTGGGCCTGGGGCCCTCCGGAGACAGCCTGTTCCTAAGGCATTCCACAGGTTTTACTCAATTCCCACTAAGAAGTTTTTATGTAGGCATTAGCCTGAGTTTGTGGCCTCTCAAGGTGTCATCTTCTGTGGAAGATGCTTCAGGAGGTAAATCTACTACATGAACAGCAGACGGCCGCTGAGCCCAGCAGCCCAGGTCTTTGCCTCCATTTCTGCTGCTGTTTTGAAGAGAAATCAGCTTGCTGAGAGGGTGTCCATGTCCTCTCAGTCCTACGGGCTGATACCAACTCATGTTTTGCAGGTGGTCGAAAACGGAAAAGGTCAGCAGATGGAGAGAGAACTTCCGAGGAAAACTCCAATTTAAGGCCTCTGATCACATGACCAGGCGAACTGGCTGGGTGTGTGAGAGTCCAGGGCTTTGGGGGAGGTCCCACCCTCTCAGCATCTGCTTTCCTCCCCAAGGCCTCCCACAGGTGACAGAGCACTCTGCCTTCCTTTCCACCTCTTCATCCCTAGCTGTCAGTTTGGCAGATTGTTTTCCCCCTGGTCGCCTCCAGTTCAACTCAGAGTCTTGCCGTGGCCATCTCCTGGTCATGTCCACAGCACAGTCTGGGGCTGGAAAAGAGAGAAGCCCAAGCTGACATTGCCACTCTGGGACACATGAGACTCATTTTTGTTCTTTAGGGGCCCCAGCGCCCTAGAGACTCATGTCCTGGAACTCACCATTCTGCCCTCGAGAACAATGTGATAACCTTTCTGTCATAGTTCATGCTTAGCCTGGCTCCGAAGGTAGCATGGTAGACAGGCACAGGAGAGGCTGGTATAATAGGTATGAAGATGGGTTCCAAGAGACGGACCAAGAACTCGTCCAGAACTTTACAGTGTCGGGTGCAGTTGAGCTGGCCCATGTTTGGCATCACAGCAAAGAAGCCATTGGTGACTGGTTCCCTGTTAGTAAGGGCTTTGGCAGCCTGGGGAAGTGAGATTCAGCACTGGAAAGAATGTGGGATGGAGCCTCAAGTCACTGGTGTTCTTTTTCCCCAGGGATGTATTGGTTTTGGCTCCCAGCTAGCAGTCATGAAGTAATCGATAAATCTGTTCTGCAAGAAGAGGAGTAGGAGTCAGAGAACCTAGTCAGGAGCCAGAAGTGGAACTTCAAGTTTTAAGTGAAAAGCAAAGCAAAGCAAAAGAGAAAAGACAAAAAAAAAATTATAAGGAAAAGTCTTAAGCTGTTAAAGTGGATTTAGCCATGACAAACCAAAGAGTGCCCAGCTCAGTCAGGAAAGACATGTATTCTCAAGGAACGTCATTGTGTGTTCTTCAGGAACATTGAAGAATCGCTCTTTTCATTGACCACGCCCCTTCCCCACCTCCACCACTTACTACCACCACCGCCCCCCAGGTGGTCAGCTAAGTACTTTATCCTAAGAATCTACTAGCCTTCTCCTGGAGGTTAGGGCAGGTGCAATCCCAGGCACAACCACAAGATGGCAAAATGACTGCACATGCTGACTTCCAAGAATGAAATGTTCAGATTGCAGCCAGTCTAAAGGAAAATGTAGAACTAAGTTGGTCTTTGGGTTTGTTTTTTTTTCTTACCCCTTAGATATTCCTCCCCCTATCCCATACCCAGTGATCCAGTGGTGCCTGCTGAATCTGCAAACTACTTCCAAATTTCTCCCTGTGGCAAATATCATATAGGCTTCCCTCCATTTCTTCCAAAACCATCACTGTCCTTCTACACCCAGTCAACCACAAGGTAGTAGGTGATTGATCTTTCCTCTGGGTTATTTGCACTACAAAGAAAAATGCTTGCCCACTGGAACTTTTAACTCAGGGGTTATGAACCTGGGGTCCAGTATCCCAGGAGGTCATAGTCAGACTTCAGCGGGTCTATGAGTCTGTGAAACCCTTAAAAGTGTCACAATTTAGTATATGTGTTCTTGTATATTTTCCAGAGTTAAACTTTCCTACGATTCTCAAAGTCCTCAGACCCACAAAGGGTTTAAAAAAAAAAAGAAGCAAAACACTATTTAAAATAGTGGAACTTTTAGCCCAGTGTTTCTGCAATGCAGAGTGAATTCTGAGCATTATGAAGTAAGTTAGTCTTAAGTGGCCAAATGCCCCTCTTGAATGGGGAAGGCTGGCACCAAGAAGTGAGTCCTCAAATTCTTGGCACACCTAGAGTATTCTACAACCTATACCCCATACAATGTTGGCCTCATCCCCACCAACCCAGAGCAGGTGCTGTGGTCAGGAGAACCCGGCACACCATGGGAGGAAGGACTGGAGCTAGAGAGACCTCTGCCAGCAATGTGTCACTGGCTCCCACAACCCCCTGGCCTGGCCAATCTGAGGCTCAGCTGTCGTGCATGTGTTCTCCTAGCTACCTCCTCAGCCACCATCCTCCCCCTCCACACACACACACACACACACACACACACACACACACACCTGCTCTTGCCTGGTAGAAATAGTTACCACCTCAGTGCTAGGTGCCTCAGACTCAGACCAGTAGGTGGTGAGTTTTGAGCAAGAACTGCCATCCTACAGGCTTCTTGCCAAGCTAGTCACTGGCCCAAGGTACAGCTTGCCTGGCTAGGCTCCTTGTCATTTCCCCCTTAGGCTGCCAGGTTCAGGCCACTGCTGTCCCATTCCATCCATCCCCCTGCAAAACCCCAATGAGCCTGTCACCACCCCTCCCTTCCCCTGTCCCTGACTCTGATTTTCTTCAGGTTAAAAAAAAAAAGTTTAAAACTAATTTTAAAATAAAACATTTATGAAAGGCTCAATAAATTATAAATACTTTTGAAATAAAATGAAAAATTCCTTTCCTGGAATGTGGCTGTTTTCCTTGGAAATGTTGGGGCTCCAAAGTGTTAGCATTTGAGAAGCAAGTTGGACTACATACCTTTGTAAATACTTTACCTGGAGTGCACCTGCCTAGAGGGTCCGCCTCTCCAGGTGTGAGACTGAAGTCAGGTGACAGGTGACTTTGGAGCCCAGAAGGTTCTGCTTTTGTAAGAGTGAATGCCAGCAGAGGAAGGAAGAACCCAAGGGCAAATAAGAGACAAGGGGAGGGTGCTGAGGATAGTGAGAAGGTTGGCATTCGCAGAGGCCACGTGATAGGTGCAGGACTATGTTGGGAGCCTTCCAAGTTCAAGATCTTGAGGACCAGACCCAGACAAACCCAGAGTCTATGTGATGGTCACATGGCTCCCTTCTGGAGACCCTTTGGAAGGAAATCGGGGTAGCAGGACTCTAGCAGTTTAAACCAAAGTCTTGGGGAAAACCAGGAGAGGGGGCCAGGCCTAAGGATGATGAGCTGTAAAGCAATGCAGGAGGCGGCGAGGTGTGTGGGGCACTGAATGTCTTTGTGGAAGGAAAGTTGGAATCTGATACTATTCATTTTTAAAACCCGCAAATAGGATGATGAGTGGCCAAGGCCAGAACAACTTCACATTCTTCCCAGGAGGCTCAGCGGAAGTATTCTTTTCATTACAGGTAATTGCAGCAACTATTATGCTAAAATTCTATTAGGTCATTTCTTTCTCAAAACCATCATGAAGGTGTTACTTGAGAGGTTGGCCAACTTGCTCAAAGTTTCCCAATCAGGAACTGCCAGAACCTGGAGCTTTGAGTGTCCTGCCTCAGAAATCCACATGCAATGGCACATGACAAGCACTAAAAGTCCAGCCCTCCTCAGACTTCCAGAGCCACAGACAGAAGGAGACACACACTGACCAAAATCAGGTAAGGACACAAAAAAGCCAAAAACCTAGTCCACTGCTTTAATGCTAAAATAATTTATTTCAACCCAATGCAGTAGCTCAAGTCTAATCCTAGCTACCTGGGAAGTAAAGATCAGGGAATCACAGTTCAAGGCCAGCCCAGACAGGAAAGTTCTCACGTCTTCATCTCAACCAATAGCTGGACACAGTGGTGGACTCCTGTCATCCCCAGTGACCGAGCAGCACAAGGAGAGGGACCGCAGTCTAGGCTAGCCTGGGCATAAAATGAGCCTCTTATCTTGAAATTAGCCAATGTAGAAAGGTGCTGACGTCCTAGATCAAGTGGTACAGTACCTGCCTAAAAAGCACCAAGGCCCAGAGTTCAGTCCCCAGTACTGGAAAACAAAAAACAAAACCCATTCTTTCCTAATGTTTAATGGTCTTTTCTCTCCTAGAGAAAAATGAAATTCTAACAAGAGAATTTAAAAACTAAGATTTTGTCAGATAAGATTATACCTTGCCAGGCTACAGGTGATTTACTCTATCAAGATTGGTTTTGCCCCTAAGAACCAAGCTTTGCCCCAGCAGAGGTACCCTTGTCCCTGTGGAGAGCAATGGTTTAAAGATATATTTGGGAAATGACAAAAGCGGGACTCACATGGCTTCTCTGTTGACTGCCATCTTTACTGACAAGCATCTTTAAGTCAGAAGGAGAGTAACAATATGGAGGAAATGAGATGGCAGGACTCCGCCCCCACCCACCAGCCCAGTCACACACCTGCACACGGAAGGCCTGAGATGATAAAGGATATGTGGTAACTGAAGACAGTGGAGCAGGGTTCACATGAGCAAGCATAAACAAAGATTGCAGCACATACTTTCATATAGTACACAGGTCATCTGCATTTAGTCCCTGTATTTCCTATCTGGTTAGAAGTGAAATGGGAAGAGTAAAGGGAACCAGACACATGTAGATCACATTGTAGCTCAAGGTAAAAGATATTTTTTAATGAAGGAACCCTACCAATAGAATGGGATACCTCACCAAGGATAGAAAGCATTTGTCACAACCACCCCAGTTGAGAGGGAGGAGTTGGAGACAATCTGGAGAAACTCTCAGTAGGGGAGTGGCTGGCCTTGGTGATGTCTAAGATTCGTTCATCTTATAAGACTAGAGGATTTAATAACTCAGAGTCCTTCAGAAGGGAAGATGCTGTTTTAAAATATTGTGCAACTCCCAAGTAATCACCCTTTTGTTTTAAGCAACCCCACCAAAACCCACCACTTGGAGAATCTCTGGGGGTGTTTGGAAATTGTGATCTATGTTTAAATGGCTATGATTGCTCCAACAGACTAGGAGGCCCTCCAACTCATAACTTCATGAGTTCATGAAGTCATTTTTTTAAGAAATGTAAGACAAGCCCGGTGGCTCATACCTGTAATCCTAGCTACTCAGGAGGCTGAGATCTGAGGATCACAGTTCAAAGCCAGCCCAGGCAGGAAAGTCCATGAGACTCTTATCTCCAAATATCCACTCAAATGGAAGTAGAGCTGTGGCTCAAGAGGTAGAGTGCTTGTCTTGAGCTGAAGAGCTCAGGGACAGCACCCAGGCCCAGAGTTCAAGTCCCATAACAAAAACAAACAAACAAAAAAAGACTAATAAGCACATAAAACCTATTCAGATGTAACATACAGTAATTTCACTAGAGAGCTGTGTTTGAATAATACATTTTAGTCTTTCTTTTAACTATTATTAAATTCCTCTGAAATCTTTCTGTTAAACTTAAGTTCACAGCCCCATTTTAATGGATCACAAAATCAATTCCAAGCTTCATAATCAGCATTTTTATTTTCTACGTGAAATGATACATAGTATATTAGACTAGAAAAATAGCAGAACTCATTACACATCACAAGGGTAGATACTGTTTGGAGACTTTTGTTTCAGTTAAATATTGTGTGTGTGTAGGTATCATGATACAACTATTTCCTATTGCAATCACCTGGAAGAACCAAAGTTTCAGAGGACACAACCATGCAGACAGAGCAGGAAGACAAGACACTGGGTGTGGAGGATGAGTTTAATGCCCCAGCTAACACCCACAGCCACACTCAGCTCCTTGGTCTTTGGGATTAGACATTGTAGAGTCAAACAATACACAAAAAACATGAGCAACAAGGGCAGCACTCTTGTGCCTAGTTGGGGGTGGGGGGATATACAAGGTATCTATATCTCATGATCAAAATATTTTCTTACTCTTAAATAAGAACTCTTAATTTATTCTGGCCTCCAAAATGCTCAACTCGTAGGCCCCCAATTCATTTCAAGGGATGTCCCTTCACCAGGGGCCAGCTTCAAGAGAGGAGGTCTCAGCAAAGCAGTATCTAGTCCTTCGGCTGTCTCTAATGCATAGTTTATACAAGTAGGTTCGTGTAGGCAGGGAACACTCGTGCACACACATGACAGAGAACTGCTTTGGTGGTGTGGACAGGGCAGTGCATCTTCACTGGATTCTGGTGATGGCTTCGTTGATGGAGGTAGCCACATAATCAAGGTTTTTGGTAGTTAAGCCACACATATTGATGCGACCACTTGGCAGCAGATAGATATGCTTTTCGTTGATCAGATACTCCACCTGTTTAGCTGTTGAAAACCCAAAGAAGACAGAATTAGAGCAGCAGGAATCCTTTCTGTAGTGGTTCAGTGCCTAAAGGACAATTATTAAATTCTCTTTCTTTGCCCTTCACCCAGAGAAATGAAACAAAGAGAACTGATTTGTCCAATCGGCAGATAGAAAACCATGGTCACCTATAGATTCTGGAAAGATCTTCTACTAATTCACTTTCTAATTCACATGAAGTTCATTTTAATCTGAGACTATCCCAACCAAATAAGATGCTCCATCAACTAAATATAACCATTAGACTCCAGAACATTCCACTGATAGGGAACACTACCCTGCTTCCTTGTCCCTGTGGACCTCGTGGCACTCTCCCTTTAACATTTGGTCTTGATAGTACTTTGGACAAGGCCTTGTGCGCGTGATATTGAATACACATATCCATCCAATCCTCGTTTGCCTTTCAGCACCACCCCCCCAAGTGCAGGAGGGGTCCCACATCTGCAGAAATGAACTATAGATGAAGCTAGGTAGAGCCTGCCTACAACCTCCTGTGCCTATAGCATATACGTAAGGTGGCAAACTTGGCTTAGGGTCCCGCACTGCCTGCCATGTGCCCTGCTAAACACAGTTTCCAAAGCCCCAACTTGCCCAGGCTTAGCTGTGTGAGTGACCGTCACCCCAGGAGATAGAGTTAAACTCCTGGTCAACATAAGCACAATATACCACTGTCTCTAAAGGCCCACTAGGCCTCACAGACAGCCACTGTAGTTCTAGACCTCTAGCCCTGGCTTGGGTTATGTCTGTTTAATAAAAAGGAGACTTCTCTACTTTGGAGGAGTCACTAGTTAAGGTCATGGACTCTTCCCCAAGAAAGACCAATATCCACATAAGCAATGTTTGTACTGTAGCTGCAGCTTCACAGGTCTCGAAGTTAAAAACCCCCTTTCTCATGAGTGAACAGTAATAGAATTACAAGAATTAGAGAAATTAGTGGTGAGAATATGAGGGTTCACTACACAACTCTTTGGTATTAGACAAGTTATCTGTATGTTTTCTATCTGTATGTTTTCCTAACAAAATGATAGTTTTAAAATTCTATTTTTAGACAGGTGCTAATGGCTCACACCTATAATCCTAGCCACTCGGGAGGCTGAGATCTGAGAATCATGGTTCAATGCCCAGTCTGGGCAGGAAAGTACATACTATTCTTATCTCCAATTAACCACCAGAAAACTAGAAATGGAGGCTGTGGCTCAAAGTGGGAGAGCACTAGTCTTGAGCAAAAAGAGCTCAGGGAAGCATCCAAGCCCTGAGTTCAAGCCCCATGACTAACAAAAACAAAAAAACTACTATTTTTTTAAAAGATAAAGAACATCACATGATGTTTAATATTATAAGTACAGATCTATTTTCATCATTTTTCAATTCATAATAAAAGTGATTTCCTACTGTGGATCATAGGAAGATAAAGCTAGTTAGTGGGGAGACACTCCCACTGCTTGAGCTATTCAGAGTGTGATTACTGAAGATCAATTTCCACTATACGTATTATTTTCCTAATTGTGTAAGGATGACTTTGCTTATTCAAGTGAACTAATTCTCCATTCCATAGTAATGAGGACACTATAGTTAACTAAACTCCTCTTCCCTTTTTTCTTTTTGTTTTTGGTACTGGGGTTGACCTCCAAGCCTTCCACTCGAGCCACGCTTCCAGACCTTCTTTACTTTCTTTTCTTGCGTGGCCTCACAAAATACACCCAAGACCCAAGATATTTTGAGAAGTCTACAACATCTTACCATCTCTCTACTTCCTTGAGTGTTTCCTGAGCCTATTTCAAACTAGCTGTTTGACAGCCCCAGGCATAATATATCCCTCCTTGAGCCTCTAAAGTTCTACTTCCAACCCAAACTACTGTTCATCAGCTCTAGAGCCAGTATTGAGGCAGGCAGATGAGTTCTAATCTGCACCATGCTAACAGTGGTATGACCAGTTATCCTCAGGAATGATTAAATTAAAAACCATTTATCATTAGAAGGGATTTTTCTCATCACTGACAACTAACCAAAACCCTACTTCTGCCCACTAGATTTTCAAACAGCTTTTCCCCCCCTCTTTTTGTCAGTCATGGGGCTTGAACTCAGGGCCTGGGAGTGTCCCTGAGCTTTTACACTCAAGGCTAACACTCTACCACTCTGAGCCCCAGCACCACTTCGAGTTTTCTGGTAGTTAATTGGAGAGAAGAGTCTCACCAACTTTCCTGACTAGGGCTGGCTTTGAGTGGTGATCCTCAGATCTCAGCCTCCTGAGTAGCTAGGATTATAAGCATGAGCCACCAGCGCCCAGTTCAAACAGCTTTTAATTCTAACTACCTATCTGAATTCTTATTTACAAAATGGAGAGCCAATCAGTTATTGTGACTCAAGTCTGTAATTCTAGCTAAGTGGGAGGTAAAGATTAGAGGATTAAGGTTCAAGGCTCCAGGTCAACTCAGACTAAAAGAGAGATTCTTTTTTTTTTTTTTGTCGGTCATGGGTCTTGAACTCTAGGCCTACTCGCTGTCCCTGAGCTCTTCAGCTCAAGGTACTATGGCACCATTTCTGGTTTTCTGGTGGTTAATTGGAGATAAAAATCTCAAGGAGCTGGGTGCCGGTGGCTCACGCCTGTACTCCTAGTTACTCAGGAGGCTGAGATCTGAGGATCACGGTTCAAAGCTAGCCAGGGCAGGAAAGTCCATAGACTCTTATCTCCAATAAACCACTAGAAAACCAGAATTGGCACTGTGGCTGAAGTGGTAGAGCACTCACCTTGAGCTGAAGAGCACAGGGACAGCCCCCAAGCCCAGAGTTCAAGCCCCATGACCAACCAAAAAAAAAAGTCTCTAGGACTTTCTTGCCTGGGCTGGCTTTGAACCATGATTCTCATATCTCAGCCTCCTGAGCAGCTAGGATTACAGCCTGAGCTACCAGTGCCCGGCCAAGTTGAAGAGATTCTATTCTGACCAATGGCAGTCACTGATGCTCATTTACAGAAAGCACACTGCTGGGTTCAGGGGCAGGTACCAGTCATCCAGAGACTCGGGCAAGCACAAGTAGAAGGATCACAGCCCAGCCAGCCCCAGCATAAAACAAGCTCTGCTTCAAAACTCATCAGTGCAAAATGGGGCTAGAAGCATGACTCAAGTGGCAGAGTGCCTGACCAAGAACAAGGCCCTGAGTTCAATCTCCAGTACTTCTAACAAAGACATAAACAAATAAATCAAATGGAGAGACAACTTTATAACATCTTTCTATAGGCAGTAGTTGGAGACTAGGAAAAACCTGTTAAGAAATCAGTACCCACTGGGTGCCAGAGACTCACACCTATAATCCTAGCTACTCAGGAGGTTGAGATCTGAGGATCACAGTTCAAAACCAAACCTTAGCAAGAAAGTTCTAAGACTCATCTCCAATTAACCAACAAAATCCCAGAAGTGTGGCTATAGCTTTGAGCACAAAAGCTCAAAGATAGCACCCAGGTCCTGAATTCAAGCCCCCAGGACGAGAAAACACACACACACACACACACACACACACACACACACACACCCTCAGCACCTGAGTAATAATCATAATCATATATAATCTATATCCTTAATCCTAAGGTAATGCCAAACGGCATATGGCAACTTACAAGGAGCTTGGAACAAGTTACAGATCGTTTTACTGCTCAGCTAGCTCTGAGCAACTTCAAATCCACAAAAATCAGTCGGGCTGTAGGACAGACCACAATGCTCTTGAGACCCAAGGGGTTCACAAGACAATGGTACAGAAAAACCTAATTTGTCTGGGCCCAAAAAGTAACACTAATTAGGCAGCAGCTATAGAGGTGAGCTCCTGACCAGTGCTGGAGAGGCATTGTGTCTACTTGCCCACAGGCTTGAGGAAATGGGGGCCACTTACGGTTCAACCCAGTGAAGCTGAACATGCCAATCTGCTCAGTGATGTGAGACCAGGTTCCAGGGGTCTTGAGGGCTTCTAATCGTGCCCTGAGTTCAGACCGCATAGTCAGAATTCGGTCAGCCATTGTCTTCACATTACCTGTCCTGAAGCATAGACAGTGGTATCAATTCTAGTCTGGACAGGAGAGATGGTTCATGAAAACATGTAGGTTGAAAAACACTAATTTAGCCGGGCGCTGGTGGCTCACGCCTGTAATCCTAGCTACTCAGGAGACTGAGATCTGAGGATCGCGGTTCAAAGCCAGCCCGGGCAGGAGAGACTGTGAGACTCCTATCTCCAATAAACCACCAGAAAACCGGGAAGTGGCGCTGTAGCTCAAGTGGTAGAGCACTCGCCTTGAGCTGAAGGGCTGAGGGACAGCGCCCAGGCCCAGAGTTCAAGCCCCATGACTGACAAAAAAAAGAAAAACACTAATTTAAACTGCAAGCTGAACATGGGATCACAACCTGGCTAATACAGTACATGGATATGTGGATAAGTGAATGAGCAGAGCAGAGACAGACTCAGTGGGGAGAAGGGGAAGGCTGTGCATCCTGCCAGAGTCTAGTGCTTGTCTTATATATGCTGGCTGGAATACCACTAAGGGTTCCACTCACGGTTCACTGAGGGGCTGATATACATGGGTAACATAGTCTATCAGGCCTAATTAAGTAGAAATTAGAGATTTAGCTACCACATGAAAATGACTCTGTCCCCAAATCAGCTAAAATATAATTGTCTCCTCCCTCCCAATCTACAGTTTCACTTCCTATGGCTTCAACCACAGTTGGAAAAAATTAAATGGAAAATCCCAGAAGTAAACAATTCATATGTCTTAAGTAACTGCCATTACAGTATACTGATAGATTATTCCATTATTAATATTTTGATTTATTATTGATATTAGTATTGTTAATCTCTTACTATAGCTAATTTATAAATTAACCTTTATTGTAAGTGTTACAAAAAGGAAGACATAGTAATGGTTAGGGTTTGGTGCAATCTGTGGTTTTAGGAATCCCCTGACAATGTGGGGTGGGAGGGTGGGTGTGGGTATACCCCTTGTACATGTATATGTAAACTAGAAATAAGAAAAGCCCAAATTTTGTCACACTGATTTGAAGTTAGATAGTCTACTCTATCAGTCTACTCTATCCTGTGTTTTCCAACTTTAGGGGAAGAGTGCATTTCCCCTCCACCACCTGCGCCGCCCCCCCCCGCCCTCCCACCCCTCCCCCCTCTAACCCCCTCTCCCCGCCCCTCTCCTCATCCATTACCCATCACCCATCAATCAGGCTTTGAGCTCCTTACCACTCCTCAAAGAGCTCAGGGTTAGAGAGGGTGGTGGCGACGATTCGTGCTCCCTGGGCAGGGGGATTGGACCAAGTAACTCGCACAATCTTCTCCATTTGGGAAAGGACCCGCAGGATGCCCTCAGATTCTTTTCCAACCACAGTCAGATTCCCTATGCGCTCATCTAAAGAGATGATAAGAAACTGGTCTTAGCTGCTGATGGCAGAGTTGGGGAGAGCCAGGGCTGCAATACCTAAGGGCACTCACTGTAGAGCCCGAAGTTCTTGGAGAAGGACTGGGCACAGAATAGCTCGAAGCCTTCGGACACAAAATAGCGGATGGCCCAGGCATCTTTCTCTAGGTCTCCAGATGCAAAGCCCTGATAGGCTGAGTCAAAGAAGGGGAACAGAAAGCGGCGCTGTAAGGAAGGAAAGAGTGTCAGGGCAGGAAATCCTTCCAGAAGCAACCTCACCAACAGGCTCTTCCTTCCTCAGTTGGCACTTGGGAGGAATCTCATCCCTGTACCTTTCTCCTATTTCTTATCTAGGTACACTCAAACCACCTACCAATCATATATCTGATTCTTTGTTCAGCTAAATACCAACCAACAAGCAGAACGATTTCAGTACCTTACTTTAACTGTATTTTGCCCTAAAGTGTTAAGAGGTAACTTTATCACTGGAGCTTACTGTTGAGGCCTCGAGGGACTGTGTTAGCAGTCTTTCTGGTGGATTACTGGTGTGATAATGAGGCTTAGCATTCCACCTCAGAGCTACCCTACTGGGCATTCAGGATGAACCCGGCAGAGAGCTCTATTCTCGTCATGCTCACATCCTCAGCGTTCCCCAGTGCAAGCCTGTTCTGGATGGTAGGTGTGCTCTTTCTGAATAGACAGCACTTTCTCCCTCGGTTCTCTCTAGGCCCAGAGATCCAGGTAGTACTTTGACTCCTGCCTTATCCCTCACATCCCATCACAGCCCAGGTCCCATCTCCTGAGAGCTCCAGGATACACCCGTGTCTCACCTTCCCCACTACCACCTACCTCATTCAAGTCACCACCAGCTCCTTCTGGGATACCAGCTGCCTCCCAGCTTGTCTACTCTCACCTCTCTCTGTCTATTCTCTGCTGCAGTCAAGCTGACCTTCCAACAATGCATAGCTACTCATATCACTCACTGACATCAGACATTGCTGATAGCTACCATGCGAATGAAGTCCAATGCTTCAACACAGCTCACTCCACTCACACTTCCCCAACTCCAGAACTCTAGGCCATGACAAGAAAGAGCTTCATTAAATAGACCTTGATCTCTGCTGAAGAGCTTCATTAAATGGACCTTGATCATGCTGGCCCTGCCAGCCTCCACCTTCCTAGGTCTTCTGAACTCCTCCCCTTCCTGCAAGACTCACCATGGAAATTTCTTCTTCTGCTACCACCTGTAACTCACACACCCTGCACCAAGTCTGGGCTCTGGAGCCCCATAACCCACTAACACATCATTTCACAGAATCATCCCACCACCAGTATCATAACTGTCCCGGTCCTTAGCTGTACACACACCTACTCACATGCACACACGGGAACACACTAAGATGAACAGCTGACCTACCAAACATGGCAATGTCTTTGCTTGGGCACTGGTGCAGGGACCATATCCTGCTTAATTCACTATGGCATGCCCACCATACCCAATACATAACTATTCTTTAATAGGTATTACATGAACATGTTAATGGCAAATATATTCAATGGAAATTTCAATTTGGAAGGTTTCCTGAAGAAATAAAAAGTTGTATTACATAGTTATTTATAAGATCAAGAAATACAAAATAAATTGAAATGTCCATCAACTGACTTACCCAATCCATAAGATGACATATCCATGAAAAGAATATGAAAAGCAATACTGTAAAGCGTCAGACAGCAAATATATAAAGACATTCAAACAAAAAACTAAGATGTTCAAAACAATATGAACAAAATCATCTCATCTTTGCAAAATACATAAATATATATTTAAAAACTTGCACATACAAACATATGTACACACTCATCGGCTGAACACTATCCACCAAAGCACTAACAATGTCTTTGTTTGGATGATAGGATTTAAATCCATGTTTATTTTCTTCTTCAGGCTTTTCTCCATTTTCCAAATCCTTCAATAAGCAGGTTTTGCTTTTGAATGCAGCCACCAGTGACTCATGCCTATAACCTAGCTACTCAAGGAGGCTGAGATCTAAGGATCAAGGTTCAAAAACAGCCCGAGCAGGAAAGCCAGAAATGGAATTATGGCTCAAATGGCAGATCACTAGCCTTGAACACAAAAGCTCAGAGACAGCACCCAGGCCCTGACTTCAAGCCCCAGGACTGGCACCAAAAACAAATAAATGAAAAAACAACTTCATACTATGTGCGAGAGATGCTCTAGAAGTGGAGTTACCTTCATGACGGAGGCAATCTGCTTCCACTGCTCCTTAGTCGGGTCAGTCCCAGTTGGGTTGTGTGCACAGGCATGGAGGACAAAGATGGAGAACTCGGGAGCACTCTAAAAAGAAGGAAGCTACGTCAACTCTGCCCCCGTGGGTGACAGCAAGAGACACACTAGCAGCACATAGATCAGCAATGAAGGGCAAAGGAAAACCATGTTCTTAACCTTTTCACATCTCTTTCGTACAGTCGCGCTCTCACAAGCTATTTCAGAATCTATTATGTGGTTTGGGGAAGATGTCTCAGACGCTCACTTTCCAGAGATCCAAAGACATTCCCTGCTGTTCCCAACAGCACAATTTTCTTTACAACTTCTTCTAACTCACCTACCTCCAGATCATTAAGAAAACCCTGAAGGTCAAGTCCTCGCTTCTCTGCATCCCAGTAGTGGTAGGTCCGAATGTCTCGAAAACCAGCAGCAGCAAATACAGCATTATGGTTCTCTGAAAGCAAAAGGGGAAAAATGCTAATAAGTGTTTTTAGACACTTGTAGGAATAATTAAAAGGAACACAGCCAGCTTTCAGGACCCTGAGGCTCCACGTCCACAGGGTGTTATGGAGGCTATAGGTAAGATATGAATGAACAATGGTACCAAGAACAAGTTCAACCAATTAACATTCATGCCAAACATATCCTACCACCACTTCTCAAGGCCCTCCCAAAGCTGGTCCTCCCAGGTCTGGATTATGTTTTCTATGTAAGCAGTGAGTGCCATGAGGATATCCTGCCTGCCTTCTCACTTCTCTGCATAACTAAAAGACTCACCCCAAGTTGGAGAGGATATGTAGACTGGTGTGTCTTTGTTATCCAATCCATTGTACCATCGTGCTAAGAATTCCGCTCCAATTCGAAGTGCACCTGTTCCCCCCAAACACTGCACACCTCCTACCTGAAAGAGAAGAAGGAGAGTCTCAGGCTGAAAATGGTGAGATCTGATAAAATTAACAAACATCATCACACATCCTCCTTTTAACCTAGGCCATGTCAATGCATGTTGTGGAAGGCAAACCCTTCCACTCATCCCAAGATCAGGACTTCCCTCATCAGAGGCCTGGAATACAAGTGTTTCTAGCATGCTTGGACATCAGTCCATGGTAATCAGCTTATGAATCTTCAGAAATGTTATATATATATATATATATATATATATATATATATATATATATATATATCATATATAAGATGATATATATAAAGATACTACTTTCCTTAACTTCTTCTCATCTTGGGTCACTTTAATAATAAAAAATAAATAAAAGATCTATGTTTGGTTTGAAGGTATGGCTCAAATGGAAGAGGCCCTACCTAGCAAGCACAGTCCTGAATTCAATCCCTAGTTCAGTCCCAGCCAGTCAACTGGACCTTGGGTGGCTGAAAAAGGGAGATCCAGTCAGTGTTAGTATAAAGCTGGTCAGGGCATCTCTATAAGTACTACATGTTAATGTGGAATTGCTAACATGGGCTCTAAAACCTTAGCTGCAATCAGAATTCATCAATGTCTCGACTTCACGGAGGAGCAGGAGAGGTGACCAGGAACTGCTCAGGGTCAAGGCCACACTGCATTCGCCTGGGTATCATAGCAACTCTCACAGTATCTGTCATTCAGTCCCACACAAACGTGCTAAACTGGCTGAAGAAAGAACATGGTGTGACAAAGACCTGAAGCCCATGGTTAAAGCTCCAGTTCTTCTGGAGTAATGAACAAAGCAAGAGACTGGGGCGCCATTACTGATGAGGAGCTATGGCCAGGATACCCAACAATGGCTCAGTAATTTCAGAACCTGAAACATTACCATCTGGGAAATGAAGAGTGAACATTTTGTCTAGATCCTAAAGTCTGAGGATGGAAAATAAGAAGCAGTAATGAGCCTAGAAAATAGGTTTCCTCCAGATGGCTTAATGAATCTGGTACTGTTAAATCTTACCAAGACAATCTAAGGAAAAACAATTACTGTTTGTTTTCTGGTTCGTTGATTCTTTTATGCATGCCTCATTTACAAGTTTTGGCTCAATTACCATTTCTATTTCTATCCTGACTACTATACTTAACATTTAACACAAAGGTAGATGCCAGTGGCTCATGCCTGTAATCCTAGCTACTCAGGAGCTGAGCTCTGAGGATCACTGCTTGAAGCCAGCCCAGATGGGAAAGTCCATGAGACTCATCTCCAATTAACTTCCAAAAAGCCAGATCGAGGTGTGGCTCAAGTGAGCACCAGCCTTGAGCAAAAGAGGGAAGGGACAGAGCCTAAGCTCTGAGTTCAAGTTCAAATATGGGCCCAAAATAAAAATGTTAAATGAAAAAAAAATTTAAGCAAAAGTAAAATTACTCCCTCTCCCAGCCTCCTTCTGCCTTATCTGCCACTTATTATTAAATATATATCATTTTTCCATTGATTATGTTTGACCTGTCTCCATAAGATATAGAGTAAGGACTTCTACAAGTGCTGAGATCTTGCATCTAGCTGGTTATCTGACTCTCCAGGCAAAATCTGCTAAGTAAATGAATGGTGAACTCAAACATCCAGGAATCTGGGAAGTTCCAAGTTAGGAGCTAAATGCTAAACAACTACAAGGTAAATAAGCCATGATCGCTGCCCTGGGGAGGCTGAAGGGAATGACAGACTTGTGGGAGAGAAAGTCTTATAAAATTAGACATCAGAGTAAGCACAGTAAGTGCTGTTCCCAAGCTGTGATCAAAGTCCTGTGATAACTCAGAGGCCCAGGGCCAGCACTGCCAGCACTAAGGAATCTAAACCGCAGTGACCTTTGATCAGGTGTAGAAGGACCCATGGACTGGGGAGTTACAGAGGAAGGGAGGACATTCCAAGCAAAGGGAGGAGCTGGGCAAAGGCTGTGACCCTGCCTAAGTTAGGATCTAGTGAGCCTGGAAAACAAGGCACATAGAATGGCCGGACCCCTGAGTGGGGATCAGCAGCTCCACACTAAGCACAAAGGCTGAGTTTGTCCTGTAGGCCATGGGAGAGCTACTTGTAGAGGTAAGGTGGGGATGACATAATTAGCTTTTTTCCTAAGGGACGATCTTTCTAGCTGCAGAGTGCAGAATGTACCAGGAGGAGGAGACTCGAGGTAAGAAGGTCAAAGAAAATGTTATAAGAATTTACATAAGATAATAGGGGCTGAACCAAGCCGGTAGCCTGAGGCTGGTGAAGACATTTGTGGAAACAGGACTCAGAGCTCAGGAGGAGCTGGTACCTAGGATGATGCAAATACCAAGAGTATCCCCAACCAGCCCAAAAAAAGATCTTCAAATAATTTGCTGCCACGAAGACTACATTTAAATTTTTTCCGTGCAGGCCCAGAGACACAAAGGACATATGTTTTCTCTCATATGTGGAAGCTAGTTTATAAATATATATGTAAACATATCCAGGGGCATATGCATATACACACAAACACATAAGCTAAAGTACTGTTCCTATGGTATAACTCCTCTGGACAGCTAACTTACAATCTAACAAAATTAATACCAGGAAGCTAGAACTTAGGGTGTCAGATTAGGTCAAGAGGAGAGGGACAGGTGAGTGAAGAGAGGAAGGGTGGGAGAATACAGTCTTCATATTGAATGTACATAACTGCAAATGAACTGAGGAAAATTGAGGGGATGGCTGAGGCTGGGGACAATGATGACAGGGGTGACATGGATTGAGAGTCATTGTACTTAGAAACTGACATGCTGAATTGAAATCCCTTTGCATAACCACCCAAAGATGGTAAGTTTCTTCTGTGACCAAAAAACGCATCACAGACAGAACACTGAAACCTGCTGAAATTGTTTTGGGAAAGGGAAAAGTACGAAAGCATGGGCAATTGAGGGGATGAGCCTGAAATGTACAAGTGTGAAAATGAAACAAGGAAATCCTCCCTTTTCTAATGAATGAAAGGTAGTTTAAGAGAGATGGTTGTGTTACCAGGTCAAGGCCAAAAGAAACAGCCTCACAGTGTGAAGAGGTCAAAACAGGGATCCCTGGGTTAGAGGGACAGCGTCTGTCAACATTGTAACTGTGTAAGAAATAGTCTTGAGGAAGCAGCAGTCCAACATAGAATCTGTCTTCACTTGTCAACAGAATGGGAAGATAGGCAGTTGCCAAAGTTCTCCCTTTCCCTTTGCCTTTTTGTTTTTCCTTTGTGTGTGTGTGTGACAGTACTAGGGTTTGAACTCAGGGCTTTTTTTTTTTCCTCCTATTTGGCTTTTTTACTCAAGGCTAGCTCTCTACCACTTGGGCCATCTGTTCACTTCTGGCTTTTTTTTTGATGGTTAATTAGAAATAAAGAGTCTCATGGACTTTTCTGCCCAGGCTGGCTTCAAACCTCCATCCTCAGACCACAGCCTCCTGAGTAGCTAAGATTATAGGCATGAGCTACCAGCATCCAACAAAGTTCTCCACTTTAAAAATTCATTAGGATTATTTTATCCTCTCTTTCTCCTTCTCCCCCCCTTCTCCTCTCCACCTCTCTTTCTCTCCTTCACTCCTTCCCTTTCTCTCTTTCCTCCCTCCCTCCCTTTCTGCCCCTGCCTCCCACTTTTCTCAGCACTGATTTTTTGCAGCAACTTTCCCATCTGATCCCTACTCTCTAACAATTCTTTCACATGCCTTCTGTTCCTAGAGGCAAGCCACAGTCTTGTATTAGCAAACCAACTCACACACTGATTAATCAATTATATAACCATTGACTTGAGTGCCAAGACCTGCTTCTGATCGCAGGATCCCAACCTTTACCTTACCCTGCCCACTCTGCTTATCAGGGCATCTGGGTAACATAATACACAAGAGGCAAACCTGTTGTAAGCAGAATGTGAAGGGCACCTCAGATGACTCGAGGTCCTCAACTCAGGAGCCACAGGCTCACTGCAAAGAGGGCAGCTCGTTTCAGTTATACAACACCTTACTGGACTACTGCTCTTCCCTTTCCTACCCATCCAGCCAGGTTTATCTTCCTGAAACAACACTTCAGTTGGGTAATTCCCTGGCTCAAACTCTCAGTGAGCTTCTCTTGCCTAAGCTCCCAAAAGCAGCCTATCCAATAGATGCCCAACTCCATTCTAGGTCTCCTTATAACCTAGACTTGTTTAATGTCTGCCTCTGTCCCTAGACTCCCCTGACTCAAGAGAAACACCCCTCTCCTTTCATCACGTTCGTGGTTCACAAAACTGGCTCTAGTTTGGAATCACCTGGGGAACATTTTTAAAAAATATGCCCATTAGGCTGGGAAAGTGGCTTAATGGTACAGTGCTTGCCTAACATGCATGAAGCCCTGGGTTCGATTCCTCAGCGCCACATACACAGAAAAAGCCAGAAGTGGAACTGTGGCTCAAGTGGTAGAGTGCTAGCCTTGAGCAAAAGAAGCTCAGAGACAGTGCCCAGGCCCTGAGTTCCAGCCCCAGGACTGGCAAAAAAAAAAAAAAAAAAAAATCCCATAGGGTGGAGGGCAGAACAGAAGTGGAAAGGGAATAGGGACAGTTCTATTTCCAAGATTCTAATTACACTGGGTTTGCATGGGACACCATGTGGTCCACTTAACCAACTCCCCAGGTGGCCCTCATATACAACCAGAATTGAGATCCAGTGTTCGGTGTCCATTGCATTCTTTAGGGCTCAGCTCAAGTTTCACCTGTGGCCTTGGTGGGTTCACTAAGGATTTATCTGTCCATACCACTTCCTGCCACATACAGTCTCCTCGCTGTCTACTTTCTCTCTTTTTTTTTGTCGGCCGTGGGGCTTGAACTCTGGGCCTGGGTGCTATCCCTCAGCTTTTCAGCTCAAGGCTAGCGCTCTACCACTTGAGCCACAGCGCCACTTCCGGTTTTCTGGTGGTTTATTGGAGATAAGAGTCTCACAGTCTTTCCTGCCTGGGCTGGCTCTGAACCTCAATCCTCAAATCTCAGCCTCCTGAGTAGCTAGGATTATAGGCATGAGCCACTGGCGTCTGGCCACTGTCTACTTTCAAACATGTTCTCCCATGTGTCTCTAGTTACCACACAAGCATGTCAATGAGAGATGCTGAGATCAAGGCCATAAGTATTACAGAATATTAGACATGGCTGAGATTTCAGAGAGCATCCAGACTAGGGGGCTCTTTTAACTCTGGGAACCACAAACACCTTTTGAAAATCTAGTAAGACCTATGAAAACTTTTCCCCAGAAACAGGTACACATAAATTCTGCATGTAATTTCAGGAAAGATTCCTTAAATGGTCACCTATGCAAGCACCTCTTATAGAACCAGGAGTACAAATGAGTCTTTTTCTAACATATAGATAAAGGGAGTGGGGGAGCTGGACAAATCACCTGCCTATGGTCAAAAGACCAGAGACAGGTGTAGGCCCTACTCACTTATGATTGCATTCACTTCTCTTCGCGTGACATTTTAAACTCTGCAGTTGAAATCTGATGATCTCAGATTTGGACAGAACTCACCCAGTGAAAAAGTTATGCTTTGAATATGGCAGTGGTCTTTCTACTACATATCAAAACAATTTCAACCTTTTTTTTTTTTTACTTTCTTGTTTCCTTAATGCTGTTGTTTCTGTTTATTCACTTGTTGTTTGTTTTGGTTTGTCTGTTGAAGCTTGCTTCAAATTTGTGATCCTGCTACCTCAACCTTCCAATACTCTTACAGTTTCTGAAAAGAAAACATCTCATCCCAAACTCACCCGCTTCTCCTTAAGAGCTGGGCTGTCATCTCCAAGGGCAAGACGAGAGGCACAGGTCCGGAACTCTGCCAAGCCCAGGATGGGCAGATACTCGTGGTTGAGGGTATTGTCATTAGCAATCTTCTGTTCCACCTTCCTCACTACCGGCAAAACCCAGGGCTGGCAATCATCTGTACGATACGCTGAGCACAGAAAAGAGAGACAGAAGAGTCTCAGGCTTCTTCCAAGTCAAAAGTCTAGAACTGGGAACAGGGAGAATCCCAGCATGTTCCGGTCAAAACAGAACAGTGATGGAAATCAAAGGAGAGCTGAGTACCTTTCGGTAGAGGTCTGGGTACAGGTCAGGGCTAGGTGCTGAGCAAACTGGACGGACGCGGTTTCTCTCCTTCTGGGACTCACTGCTCTTAACCCTGTGACCTCCAAATAGCAATGCAAAAGTACAACTGGGATATCCCAGAGCCTGATCAAGTGGGAGAGTGGAAGGGAAAGCACTCTGTGTGAATGAATGCTGGTCATCTTCCCCCTTTTGTCTCCAAGAGAGTTCCAGAAAGGTCTAGGTTCTACTTCACAAGAACACTGTACCTTCAAATATAAACATGGAGAAAGGGGAGTGGGAGAAGATCCACCTCTACCTCCTGTCCTACAAAAAGCAGAACAGGACAGTGTGCTGATGTCCTGGGGCTGGAGTCCAGTCCCTGGTTGCTGTCACATATGGCCCACTTCAAACACATCTTTGTCCTTCCTTTGGATTTTGACACAGGCCAGTGTTTACCTGTGAAATGGTTCACTCACTTCCTCCACCTCACCCTTTCATGGATCAAAATTTCAATTTCATAATACTTAATCTTGCCTTATAGAAAAAAAATAGTTTAAGCATTTCTTCCACATTAAATGTATTTTTAGACTACTCTACCTTAACCTGGCACAGATTTTTTTGCCCCCTATACTACTCATTGGTAACATTCGAAAAACAGCTGCCCTGGCCTTGCATCCAAGTCAATAATCTCTTCAGTAGGATTCCTGACTGGTCATGTTGCCCGAAGGCTCAAATGTGTAAGCCACCAACAATCCTATACCTATGCAGGTGAATCTGAAACAGACACAAGATTTTATAGTCACTTTCAACTTTACTCATCTCTACCCAACCTATATCCCTAATTTACAAAGAAAATCATGTTTTAGGGTAGTTATTGTTGCATAAGCAATACATATTAATCCTAGAAAGTTTAGAAAAGCCCCCAAAGGAAATAACAAACATTATAATTAACATACAATCAGCACTCTGATACAAGGGATATAAAATGTAAATGTATAACCCGCCAAGCTTTATATAGACATATTTATTTATAAACTATGGATCATGCTGTACATAGGGTTTTCAACATCCTTTTTCCACTTACAGATTTATTATGAACACTATATTCCTGACCTTATCTTACTACTTTTCAAGTCCTTCACTTCACAAATAACAACTGTTGCTAGTTTCTAATATATCTTACCAGAGTTTCTGTGTGCATACATAAGCAAATACAGCTTCTGATATTTGATAGTGCATAACACATTGTGCTGTTTTGTTCCTTGCTTGCATGTGTGTGTGTGTGTACACTGCTTGAATGTAGGGCCTGGGCACAGTCCCTTAGCTTTCTCATTCAAAGCTGGTACTCTACCACTTGAGCTACTTCCAGCTTTTTAGTGGTTAACTGGAGGTAAGAGTCTCATAGACTTTCCCTGCCTAGGCTGGCTTCGAACCACGATCCTCAGATCTCAAACCTCCTGAGTAGATAAGGTTACAGCATGGGCCACTGGCACCTGTCTTGTTCCTTGCTTTTTTCCATTTGAAGATCTTTTCATATCATGCATAGATAGTCTCTGTTCTTTTTCACAGTTGCTTAAAGTATGAAGCATATTTTATTTTGTCAATCACTTACTGGACATCTGTGTGGCTTATGATTGTTGGCTATTAAAGCAATACCTCAGTGAGCCACTTGGTATATCTCCCATGGATGCAAACACAGCAAAGACACAGGCTAAGAACTGGCTAAGATGTCAACTGTAGTTTGGATAGATCATAATTTACCATAGGGATTATATTTCTGATTAACACCATAAAGGGTGCCTACTTCTCCTCGCCCTGCCCACTGAAGGTGTGTTTACTAGTATGAAGGTCAAAATGGTATCTCAAGCTAGTTTTGATTTGTTTCTCTTTGTATTAATGAAATTAGCCATTTTCATATATAGATAGATAGATAGATCCATTTCCAACTGCACTTGACTAGCCATATAATATCTTTTTGTATGTATAGTTTATTAATAATGTTGCTTTGAATTACTTGCAATTGTAAATACTGTGACAACTGCTTTTACATCTCTACATATTCATGAGTTGTTCACATAGAAAATACACCTAAATGTGAAATGACTTCACCAAAAGGTATGCAGCAAATAGAAGACTTTAGGACTATTTTAAATTTCCTATCTGTCTTCTATTCTATCAGCTAACTTTACACTCCAAGAATGTGACCTCTACAAATCTGAGAAATGTATCAGGCTAATAATAAAAACATAGACAAAGCTCCAGACTGACACAGCCACTAACCCACCCAGACTCTGAGCTGGTGAATCTACCTCAAGAATCTTTCATTCCCAGTCCCTTTTTACTGGCGCCCCACCCCCACCCTGTCCCACCAAATTAACTCCAACTCAAAGGTGGTAGGATTTGATCTTTCTTTATCACATACCAAAATAACAATTTCAAAACAAGAGCTATCCCTTAGGGACATCACCCTAACTGATCAAAATGCTAACTAACATTGCTAAATGTATTCTTGGGAACTCTTGTAGGGAGGAAAGATTGTTTTTTAGAGAAAACATCTCTAAATCCTCAATAATACCAAATCTTTGCCCTTTAAAAGTCAATTTAGAGGTTGGGAGGGTGGCTCAGTGATAGAGTGTTTGCATGCATGAGACCCTGGGTTTGATTCCTCAGCACCACACGAGCAGAAAAAGCAGGAAGTGGCGCTGTGGCTCAAGTGGTAGAGCGCTCGCCTTGAGCTGAAGAGCTGAGGGACCAAGCCCAGAGTTCAAGCCCCAGAACCAGGGGGGAGGGAGGGGGAAGTCAATTTAATTTTGGAAAATGGTACTTGTATCATCTTCAGTGGTGACAGTGGGTAAAAAAATGGGATGATATTCATGGAGAATAATTACAAAGGAATGGTCACCTGTGTGGCTCCATTGCTTGGGGCCACAAGTAAGAATACAGTAATCAAAGCATCATAGAGGAAGCTGCTCACCTCATGGTGACCAAGAAGCAGAGAGAGGAGCAGGGGGAAAATGTCTTTCCAGCGTACACCACAATGACCAATCTGTCCAACTAGGCTCCACACCTCTTTCCACCACCTCTCAATAATGCTGTCATATAACTCCATGAATGGATTGCTTGGCTCACAGCCTTCAGGATCCAATTACTTCCCAAAGGCCCATTAGCTGGTAACTGGGCCCCAACCAAGACTATGAGGGAACACCTTGGATTCAAACCAAAACAGGAGACAAGGGAAGAATGTATTCAAAACAAAAGAACACCTGCACAAGTTCCCCAGGCTGGAAGGACAAGGGTTTTGAGGATCCATTTCTTTTTGTTTGTTTGTTTTTGCTGGTTGGGGCTTGAACTCAAGACCTGGACACTGTCTCTGAGTTTTTTCTGCTCAAGGCTTGTGCTTTACTACCACTTTGAGCCACAGCTCTACTTCTGGTCTTCTGATGGTAAATTGGAGATCAGTCTCATGGGCTTTCTTGTCCGGGCTGGCTTTAAACTATGATTCTCAGCTCTCAGCCTCTGAGTAGCTAGTATTACAGGTCTGAGTATCTATTTCTCATAGTGGCTCAGAGTCTTGGAGTCTCTCTCTCTCTCTCTCTCCCTCTCTCTCTCCCTCTCCCTCTCTCTCTCTCTCTCTCTCTCCCCCCCCTCTCTCTTTTTTTTTTTTTTTTCCAGTCCTGGGGCTTGAACTCAGGGCCTGGGCACTGTACCTGAGCTTCTTTTGCTCAAGGCTAGCATTCTACCACTTGAGCCCCAGCGCCACTTCTGGCTTTTTATGTGTATGTAGTACTGAGGAATCGAACTCAGGGCTTCATGCATGCTTGGCAAGCACTCTACCACTGAGCCACATACCCAGCCCTTGGAATCTCTTCTAATGGAACCACAAAAAGCACTAAAGCAAGAAATGGTTAGAGAGGGAAAGCCTGAAGCAAGCCCTAAGGGGCTATAACAAGGGCCTTCTTAGCAGCGTGCTCCCCAGTTCCATGGGCCACCGCCCTTTCTATAGGAGTCCTTTTTAAAGGAATCACATAGGTTACAGGTAGGTCCTACAATCTTGTTTTATAGAAGGAAAGAAAAAACACACAGAGACTCAATGATCCACCAACCTCCCTCATCTTCCTCCTAAAATTTACACTTTTCTCACCCAACCCCACTGAGGGTATACCTCTAAGATCCTTCAGCTAAGACGGGGAAAGTCAGGGTCTCAAAAACACCTACCTCAAAAATACCTTCCCAATGACTTCATTTGAAGATGCTAACAAATTACATTGAAAGCAACAATTAATGCAAATACAGTTATCTAGACCAAAAGGCTAGATGAACATGGGGGGAAAAATGGACTGGAGTATTGAAGAAATTTCTAGGGGCTGGGAAGGTGGCTCAGTGATAGAGTGTTTGCATGCATGAGACCCTGGGTTTGATTCCTCAGCACCACACGAGCAGAAAAAGCAGGAAGTGGCGCTGTGGCTCAAGTGGTAGAGCGCTCGCCTTGAGCTGAAGAGCTGAGGGACCAAGCCCAGAGTTCAAGCCCCAGAACCAGGGGGGAGGGAGGGGGAAGTCAATTTAATTTTGGAAAATGGTACTTGTATCATCTTCAGTGGTGACAGTGGGTAAAAAAATGGGATGATATTCATGGAGAATAATTACAAAGGAATGGTCACCTGTGTGGCTCCATTGCTTGGGGCCACAAGTAAGAATACAGTAATCAAAGCATCATAGAGGAAGCTGCTCACCTCATGGTGACCAAGAAGCAGAGAGAGGAGCAGGGGGAAAATGTCTTTCCAGCGTACACCACAATGACCAATCTGTCCAACTAGGCTCCACACCTCTTTCCACCACCTCTCAATAATGCTGTCATATAACTCCATGAATGGATTGCTTGGCTCACAGCCTTCAGGATCCAATTACTTCCCAAAGGCCCATTAGCTGGTAACTGGGCCCCAACCAAGACTATGAGGGAACACCTTGGATTCAAACCAAAACAGGAGACAAGGGAAGAATGTATTCAAAACAAAAGAACACCTGCACAAGTTCCCCAGGCTGGAAGGACAAGGGTTTTGAGGATCCATTTCTTTTTGTTTGTTTGTTTTTGCTGGTTGGGGCTTGAACTCAAGACCTGGACACTGTCTCTGAGTTTTTTCTGCTCAAGGCTTGTGCTTTACTACCACTTTGAGCCACAGCTCTACTTCTGGTCTTCTGATGGTAAATTGGAGATCAGTCTCATGGGCTTTCTTGTCCGGGCTGGCTTTAAACTATGATTCTCAGCTCTCAGCCTCTGAGTAGCTAGTATTACAGGTCTGAGTATCTATTTCTCATAGTGGCTCAGAGTCTTGGAGTCTCTCTCTCTCTCTCTCTCCCTCTCTCTCTCCCTCTCCCTCTCTCTCTCTCTCTCTCTCTCCCCCCCCTCTCTCTTTTTTTTTTTTTTGCCAGTCCTGGGGCTTGAACTCAGGGCCTGGGCACTGTACCTGAGCTTCTTTTGCTCAAGGCTAGCATTCTACCACTTGAGCCCCAGCGCCACTTCTGGCTTTTTATGTGTATGTAGTACTGAGGAATCGAACTCAGGGCTTCATGCATGCTTGGCAAGCACTCTACCACTGAGCCACATACCCAGCCCTTGGAATCTCTTCTAATGGAACCACAAAAAGCACTAAAGCAAGAAATGGTTAGAGAGGGAAAGCCTGAAGCAAGCCCTAAGGGGCTATAACAAGGGCCTTCTTAGCAGCGTGCTCCCCAGTTCCATGGGCCACCACCCTTTCTATAGGAGTCCTTTTTAAAGGAATCACATAGGTTACAGGTAGGTCCTACAATCTTGTTTTATAGAAGGAAAGAAAAAACACACAGAGACTCAATGATCCACCAACCTCCCTCATCTTCCTCCTAAAATTTACACTTTTCTCACCCAACCCCACTGAGGGTATACCTCTAAGATCCTTCAGCTAAGACGGGGAAAGTCAGGGTCTCAAAAACACCTACCTCAAAAATACCTTCCCAATGACTTCATTTGAAGATGCTAACAAATTACATTGAAAGCAACAATTAATGCAAATACAGTTATCTAGACCAAAAGGCTAGATGAACATGGGGGGAAAAATGGACTGGAGTATTGAAGAAATTTCTAGGGGCTGGGAAGGTGGCTCAGTGGTAGAGCGCTTACCTTGCATGCATGAGGCCCTGGGTTCGATTCCTCAGCACCACATAAGCAGAAAAAAAAAAAGCCAGAAGTGGCGCTGTGGCTCAGGTGGTAGAGCACTAGCCTTGAGCTGAAGAGCTGAGGGACAGCGCCCAGGCCCAGAGTTCAGGCCCACGACCAGACCCCCCTCCCAAAAAAAAAAGAAAAGAAATTTCTGTGGCAGCCTGCATCAGATTGGACTCATTCCTCTTAAATCTTCTTTCAGTCTGATGCTTTGAAAAGCACAAAAACCATCAGCTAGGAAAGGGTCATGCTTGTACAGAGTGACAGCTTGCTCTATCTAACTATAGCGAAACTAGTAAACTCACCACAGGAACAAAGTCTCTAGGGAAACTATCTACAAAAAGGAACTGGCTAATGAGATTACAGATGTAGTTCATTCTAAAATGTCCAACATTACTATAAACTGAGCTGGAAAAATCTCCATTAAGTGTGAGCTTAACTTGCAATTAGAGGAGGAGGAGGAAAGCATTCTACCCAAAGTTAGTAATCAATGACATTTCCTTCACAAACATTATACTTTGGATTGTGTATAACTAAGATTGCCAGTTCTAGACTAGCAGAACAAAGTTGATTCTCTCTCAAAACAGAAAGAAAAATAAAAAAGAGCTGTGGTGTGGCTCAAATGGTAGAGCACTTGACTAGCATCCTGTTCACAGCCCTGGCTTCAAAAGAGGCTATTCTTAGGCGAGGCTTATAAAGGCTCAATAGCTATGTGCTTATAATCATATAAAATGTTTATCAAAATGAATGCCAAGAAATGGAAAGAGGTTTTTTAATTTACCTTTTGTGGGCTTTTTTCTGTTTTGTTTTTCCCCTTTTTGACTTCTGTACTTTTTGTCCTTTATGTAAGTTTATCTGTTTGGGGGATGGTAAGGGGAAGCACAGAAATGGTGGGACAAAGGGTGAACACTGTTCAAAAAGAAATGTACTCATTATCTGCTCTATGTAACTATAACCCCTCTGTACATGACCTTCACAACCAAAATAAATAGCTTTTTTAAAAAACATTTCCAGTATCACAACAACTAATACATATAACACCTTTGATTTACATATCACATATAACTTTATTTCTTATTCAACTAATAGGGCCAATGAAATTATTATCCTACACTAGTCATGGAAGGTGCTAGCAAATCTCAGAGACTACTTTTAGTAGCATAGAATCTTGCAAGATTCTGAAGGTCATCCTTCAGTCCTAGCTCATTTTACAGACTTAAGTCTCAAAGATGTTAAATAACTACAATGCTGGGCCTATACTAAGGTCTCCTCTCTGCCCCACTGCGATGCACCGGCTGCCCCAGACCCTCAAAAAGTAATTAAAATAGAGGAGTGGCCTAAGAGACCTATCTAGGATCTCAGCTCTCCCACATACTGGTCTTATGTTCTGGGGCAAACTGTATCTTCTGTCTAGGCTTCAGCTTCCTTATTTCTACATGGAAACAGGTAAGAACCTTCCAGAGTTGCTGTGAGAAAAATCACAAGATTACATACACTATTCATTTTCTTGTGTTCTTGGGTTCTAGGAAGCATGATAAAGGCACCTCACAGTTGAGATGTCATCTGAACTTTAAACAGGAACTTTTCCTCTGCATGAACAGTCTACTTCTGAGCCAGTGTCATTTTTCAGTTCTTGAGCTGAAAATTTTTATTCACCATCTCTCAGAATCAACCACTCAAAGAAATGTCAACATAGCCACAGAAAGTTAACACTACTTATATGCCAGACTACTGTAAATGCCTCTGAATCCTCATCAAAACCATAGCAGATGACTGGAAGGTGAGGGAGCCAATAAAATCAGAGGTTTTTTGTTTTGTTTTTTGTTGGTCATGGGGCTTGAACTCTGGGCCTGGGCGCTGTCCCTCAGCACTTTAGCTCAAGGTGAGCACTCCATTCTACAGCTTGAGTCACAGCACCACTTCCCATTTTCTGGTGGTTTGTCGGAGGTAAGTGTCACGGACTTTCCTTCCAAGGCTGGCTTTGAACCGCAATCCTCAGATCTCACCCTCCTTTGTAGGCATGAGCCACCAGTACCTGGCTAAAATCAGAGGTCTTATAAAGATATATATTCAGACTGATATTAGTTCTTCAGTATAAACTGGCCATAATTAAATTCTTGGAGATTATGGATTGAACTTAAATTCAGACCCTGGGTGGGGGGGAAGGTTGGGTTGGGGGGAGGGGGGAGGCTGGGAAGGGATGTGAAAGGTAAACAAAGGAGGAGGCTGCAATGCTTGGTAAGAAATGTATGCATTATCCTGCCCATGTAATTGTAACCCCTCTGTACAGTATGTTCACAAATAAAATTAAATTAAATTTTAAAAAAAATTCAGACCCTAAATGGTGTCCATCCCAATTCAAGACAATCTTTCAATATTTCTCCCACTCTGCTGCCTGCCAAAACATCATATTCCTTCCAGGGGCAACACAATACAGCAATGACTTGTGTTTTTGTTTTTAAAACACTTCATTATTAAGAATTTCAAACAATCACAAAAGTTGGGTAAATATTATCATTTATGTCCTAGTATTACCAAGCTCTTATAAACTACCACTTTTTAATCATTTTTCTGTTCTTTCCCTTACCCTAGATGTCAAATGGTAAAGATTTATGTCTGTCTGTCTGTCTGTGTGTGTGTGTGTGTGTGTGTGTGTGTCTCAAGCACTATAGACAGAGACAAACATTTTCTACAGGAATGCTGATACTGAATCCTCTGCATGTCATCTGTGCTACAAAATAATTCCATTTCTTCTTTCTAAAATTTCTAGTCTTTTTATTCTAATCCTGTTCCCTTAGCACAGGACATCATCTATTCATCTTCATCTCCCAAGGTGGCCTGTGTAGGTGGCAAGAAAGTGCCTGTGGGACTTCAAACCTCCTCGTGGTTGCTGTAATAGAAATAACAAATCCACCAGAGGAAGTTAGAATGAAAAGGAATTTCGGAGACGTCTTAATTCAAATGTTCCTCTTGGCAGAGAAGTAAACTGGGCAGCCCATGCACTGAGCTTGTCCCAAGGCTGAAGAAATACAAATAAGAAATGAAGACAAAAGATGTGTGGGCAGTGACCTCCATTCTACGATACCTGCCCGTTCCTGCCAGAAGCATCTTCCCAGATGGAGTGGGGGCGGGCACAGAAGCATTTCTAATCGCTGTACCTGCTGATATTTAAATCCTTGAGGACAAAACCAAGCTTCAGTCTTCCCCACAGCGTTTGATAGCTAGTGGTCATTCAAATACCGACCGACCCACACCAGAGCGCCCTCCCGAGGGCTAACTGGTCTCCTTTCCCGCTTCCCACCTACCCCGACTCCAAGCCTCCCAGGTTTCCAGTTTCCCTCCATCTAATCCCAGGCCTCCGCATGGCTCAGGAGGATGTGGCATAAAGGAGGGCTGCGAGTCCTGTGTCCCGTCTGCTACCCCTTTCCTCGTGACCTTGGACGCATCTTCCTCCTCATGGGGTCCATATGCCAGGCTGTGAATGAGGGGGTCCTGTCCCCCCCGCCCCCCGGGCCCCCGGGCCAGGCAGCCCAGAGCCCACCCCCCCAGCCCCCAAGCCAGGACTAGGTCTGCCCCGCGCGCTCGCATTCCAGCGCTGGGCATCCTTACCTCCCACTCCCAAGTTGACCTTGCGGGGGTCTGGATCCTCCCGGAAGTCGGCAGTGAGTTTAAAAACCAAGACTGGCTGGGCCTGAGGAACCTCAGCAAAGACTGATGGAGGAGCCATTACGACAGAGCAGAAACCTGCCGAAACCTGAGGCTGCCCGGTGCAGTGGGATCTGGGCTCTCCGATCGGGAGGAGACGCTCACCTTCACCTAGCGGGCGGAGGCAGGCCCGCGGCCTCCAATGGTCGGCCCGCGTCCAGAGCTTGGCAACGCGGCCCGCCAATCACCAGCTTCTGACAAGAAGGGACCGAAACGATGAGGTCCTATGAGCCAATCAAAGAACAGAATCTTATCCGAGCTGGTAATGATGGAACCAATAGAATTTGCGCCGGCCGTGCTGTGGGCGGGGACTAAGATTGATGGGCAGAGAGTGCCCCAATCGCTGAGACTTTTATTCCTTGGGGGCTGAGAGGGAGATCCAAGCGGCCGCCCTCTCTAGAGGGCAGCCTCCTTGACCTCTGTGAAAGGTCGCGGGGCTCCAGGGACGTGGATCTCGTGAATTTGGGAGCTGAGCGTTCCCGCTGCCAAGGCCCGGCACGCGCGCACGCTGCGAACCGGAGGCCGGCCGCCGAACTCCCGGCGTTCGTGCGCGGGCTGTGCGGGGGCCCCCTCGGGCCCCTTAGGCCGAGCGTTTCCCCAGGAGATGTGGGGACCATGCCTGCCTGGGTCCCAGGCTGGGCAGATCCTACGTAAATGTGAGAGCTGCACCGCGAACCCAGCCTGCTTCTGCTCGGAAGATCTTGCACCCCAGGCTCCTGCAGGGAGGAGACCGCACCCTCCTGGACTGCAGATCCTGGGCCCGGCCTACGGCTGCCGCAGCTTCCTCCCACGCATGTACCCAGCGAGACCGAGACCGTAGGCTTGTCTGTCATACCTTGGCTGCAATCCAAACTGCCTCTTCTTTTTGTCAGGCCGCTCCTTCCCCCAGATACTCCTTCCTCCCCAGACCCCGTCTCCACCTGTTGATTTAATAATAATGATAATAATAATAGTAATTGTAGTCTTTCAGTAGCTGTACAAAGGGTTTACAATCCAACCTCAGTGCAATGCATCTTGATCAGTGTCACCCCTTCCATGGTTCTCCCTCATTCCAACCCCTCAATATTCCTTAGTTTCATTTTCCACACACATAACACACACCTATATATGTATATAGAATATTATGACTACATTCTCCACCCCCCTCCTCTCTTCATTTGTCTGCCCTCCCTCCCCCTGACTTCCCTCCATCTGTTGACCTGGAAGATCTAAAGCGAGCAAACGACAATCCTCTTTAAGGCTTTCCCTTAACCCTCACTCTAGTTGAAATCACTCTCCTGTTGCTTCTGTACCTGTTGGTCCAATTACAGTTTTAGAAAGTATCTTTGTGTGGAGGAGCCTGGCTTCGGAGCCACACTACCTAGGTTTAGATTCTGGCTGCCACTCACTAAGAAGGGCAGGTCTGTTCCTGCTCTACAGTGAAGAAATAGTATTTTCCTCAGGGTTGTTGTGGGGTTATGTAACTGTGTAGTTGCCTATATTAAATGTTCCCTATAGGTTAGCTATTGTCTCCCCTCCTCCATGCCACCACACCCCTGGTAGATGCCATGCTTGTGTCTGTGTCTGTGTGTGCTCACACATGTATACCACCAGTACTGAACTTGAAATCAGGGTTTCTCACTCCCACTTGGCTTCTTCACTCACAGCTGGTACTCTATCATTTCAGCTATAACTCCACTCCTGGCTATTTGCTAGTTAAGTCAAGAGTCCCTTGGACTTTTCTGCCTCTCCTGGCATTGAATCTCAATCCTCTGATCTCAGTCTCCTGAGAAGCTGGGATTACAGGCGTGAGCCACCAGGGCCTGGCTTCTTGACCGCAGAGATCCACCCCTTTTTATTCCTTCCTCAGTGTCTTGCACTTACTAAGTACTCAAGATATGCAGAAAAGAGGCATTTCTTCAACTGTCTCCTAAGAAAATAGTATCATGGCCTCCTTTGGGTTATACAACAAAGCTTAAAAGTCATTTTCAGTCCAAAGTAACAAAAACCCAAGGAATTTGGTGTAACACCTGTGGACCCTCTGTCATCATCTACTTCTGTTCAGACATACTGCTTAAAAAATGTTTCACTGACAACATTCTTCTCCAAAAATTGCAAGTTAACACTGAAGGTCAAATCACAAGGAACTCTCAGTGCTTCGCAAAGCAGTGGCAGGGGCCACTGTTGAGATGGGTGTTCCACAGCCCAGCCTTCCCAATATTTGATTCACAGTGTTGGCCAACAAAATCATGGTCACTTCCTGCGTCATTCCCAGGGAGAAAAACAAGCCTAGGTTACCTAAACACTATCAACTTGTCTAAGAACAAATAAATATTTATGGACCAACCTAAGCAGTTCCATAATCAAGCCAAAGGCTGATAGGGACAAAGAAAATGTCATAAGCAGTTTTCCTTCATAGTGCCATAATATCTGCTTTGAATATAGCAAAAGCAGTTACTGAGGATAGGGAAAGAAACCTATCGTTTCCATTTTTTCTTTTATTTCATTTTTTCTTTCTTCCTTTTTTTGGGGGGAGGATGTGAGGTTCTTGAAGATTACGTTAGTTCAGTACATTCTGCTTGAGCCTGTAGGCTGCCCCCCTCCTCAGCAAAATACCAGTCTTGAAATAAACAAAATGCCTTCCAGGTCATTGCTAATTTTAACACTTTGAATTGACTCAATGCTGGCTCCTTGCTGAGGAGATAATTCCAGCAAAAGATTCTTATGAGCAGAACACTGAAGACGAGGAGGCTGCCAGGTAAAGAGTAAGGAAAGGGCAGGCAGGGTCAGAAGAGAAACGGGCTGGAATTCTCTCACTCCTGACTGCATTGTGACCATGCATGCATCTTCCTCCTGAATCTTTCCCCTCTTTTTTATTCAGAAGAACTTGAAAACAGGAACAGGAAGTTCCTACAGCAACAGCTCTATCTGGAATGAATTTAAAATACGCTTTCTTGAAATGCTGGAACATCCAGGGCTAGGCAGTAATGCCCAGTGCCAAAGTGAGGATTGCTGGGACTTCTAAGCTTATTTTACTCAGTCTTGCCCTCTGAGTACCCAAGTCTAAACTTAGGAACAAGTCAGGAAAGGGAAGAGTATCCCCCAATGCACTCAAACACAAAATGCTTTAGGGTGGTTCTGTTTGAGAAAATGCTGTCACTAAGGGTAGGGTATTAATTATAAGCTGTGTTGTATGTTGCACATATGTTTAAAAGCAAACCAACAAAGCTGTTGCCAGGCGCCAGCAGCTCATGCCTGTAATCCTAGCCACTCAGAGGCTGAGATCTGAGGATCACGCTTCAAAGCCAGCCCAGGCAGGAAAGTCCACAAGACTCTTATCTCCAGTAAACCACCAAAAAGCCCTGAAGTGGAACTATGGCTCAAGTGGTAAGAGTGCCAGCCTTGAGCCAAAAAGCTAAGGGCATAGCCTAGGCCTGAACTGTAGTCCCAGTACCAGCACACACACAAAGAAAATTAAAGATGGGGTTGAAAGTTGAATAATAAGCACAGATTCCCCAAAGGAGGCAGTAAGGAGTGGGGGAAGTAGGAGAGGCTGATGCTCTTCTGCCTCTCTAATGGTGATTCTCTTACAGTCACCAACTTTTCACCCTAAATCCTAAATTAACTTGTGTCCTGAGTCCACTTTGGTGGAGTCCCATCTTCCTACTGGTCTTCCCTCTGTGTTTACCTCCTTTATGTGTGACTCCTCTCTCAGCCCTCCCCCCTACATACACACACATACATACCCACACGAGCATTGGACCAAAGGGATCTTGCCACTTCCTGTCTCATAAAAGAGCATGCAGGGTGAGGCCTGGAGCAGACTGCATCTGAAGTTAGACCTTGGCCCTTGGGCACCCACGTGTGTGGACCTTACTTAAAGCTGATGAGACTTTTGTATAACAAAATGTCAGCACGACTGAGAACTGTGGAAGGTTTGGTCCTGCTGTAAGCTAAGTCTCTTTGAAGTCTGTCCACTTGGCTTCTTGCAAGCTTGTACTCTGAAGTGTTTTTAAAATGGAAAAGAAAGCAGAAAACATGATTTTTAAAAATACCTAGAGCTCTCTATGATCTGCAGATTTTCAAAGCAATTTAAAAGGAAGCAAGATAAAATATGTACTTGTTGAAATGTAAATGTTAAGAGCCCTTTCTATTTCTGTGTTGTCTTTTTTTAAAGGTATCTTAGGGAGACAATTCTACTATTCTCTCAACATCTAGGAGCATGTATTATCCCCACTCCAAAAAACTCAGAAGTGGATTTAGCTTCAAAGGAAACAGATGAAGACACTCTAAATGACCAAAAACAATGGGAAAGGTAGAGACTTTAAAATCAGAAGACATGTTCCTCTCCTAGCCCTGTTTCTCCCTAAATGCACCTCAAATACAGTGTCTTGATTCTAAAGCAATGTCTTGAGCTTTATCTGACCACATTATGATGTGTTTTTTAGGGGGTCATCTGTCCTAAAATTCTGTGATTTGGTATAAAATTCTTGTAAATGAAAAGATAACTAAGGAAGTAAGCTTAATGTGGTTTCCAGGAACAGTGTCATTTGAACAGTTGCAAAAAGAATAGTTTAAAACAGTGTAACATTGTCCTTATCTATTGCCCAAAGCTAGCACGGTTATAGTTGGGCCATTTCAATATCCAGCACTAGAGGGCAGCACTCCACTTCTTTTTGGAAACAATCGTGAAGGAAAGTAAAAGCAAAGCTTCTGACAAGCACTTTACAGTATACATTCTTTTTTCCTTTCTTTTTCTCTTCTTCTTCTTCTTCTTCTTCTTCTTCTTCTTCTTCTTCTTCTTCTTCTTCTTCTTCTTCTTCTTCTTCTT
>NW_012267252.1:3051338-3077869 GCF_000151885.1 Dipodomys ordii
CTTTTTTCTTTTTGCTTATGTGTTGCTGAGGAATTGAACCCAGGGCCTCAGGCATGCAAGGCAAGTGCTCTACCACTGAGCCACCTTCCCAGCCCCTCTTTAGTATATTATTAAGTGACTGTGTTTTAAAAAAATGTGTAGGTTCTCTTCATATGATGAGGTCACTTTTCTCTTTCTGACATCATATTAACTTCTGCAACAACAGCCCCAAATTCCGAACAGAACTTGCTCTAAAATTGAAGGGGCATAAAGGCTTACCAAGAATGATGAGTGGCAAAGTTATTTAAAGATGTGAGGGGCAGCTGTGGGTGTGTGCTGTGCACACTTACTAGCCAGGCACTCATCCTTTGAACCATACCCCAACCCCATACTCTATTCTTATTCAGCAAGTCTGGGTGTATTTTGGACATATGTAATATTTAGGTTCCTCAGGTGAATCGAACATACTGCCAGGATTGAGAACCACTGGCAGAGATGAATTAGGAAATGAGCAGAGTTCAACACCTTGTAAAATAAAGGTAGAAACAATGAACCAAGAGATGCTTTGAGTGCCACCATTGGCCCTGCATTCTATTTCTAGTTGTTTATCCTGCCAAAATATTCAATCCAGAAATATATGGGCATGAAGGCTCATCGTAACAACATTTGTAATGGCAAACACTGAAAACAACTGTCAACTCAACCCATTAGTGAGTGATGACACAAGCAAACCCCGTCCATATAATTCCACATGGTGCTACTGTTAGAATGATTGAGGCAGAACTCTATGTACTGCCAGGGAAATTGCTCTGAGATATATCCTAGTAGGCAAAACAAAATGCAGTTACATAACAATATGTGATCTATGCTCTGATTTATGGAAAAGACGTGTGTATACACGCATGCATGGATATGTAAATGTTTAGAAAGATCACTGAACGATCGGGAGCAACTGTTGACAGTGGTTATCTCTGGGAATAGGAATGGGAAGAAAGGGGACATTTTGCTGTGTACATTTCTAAATATCTTACAAGAAGTATTCATGTGCTAGTCATATAACTATTTAGAACACACTCCAGGACTTTTGGCTGTCATGCCATGGGGAATAGACCATTTAAACCAATTGTTATTTTAATATTATGATAATCTTGAATGCATAACAGTGCAGTGAATAGTATAGAAGGCTGATTTTTTTTAAGATAAGCCTATACTATCTCAAAGCAAAAGCTGCCAGAGTTCCCAGAGCTTTTGTTATTAAACCTGTAACTTCTCAAACTAAGATGGAGAAATTGTGTTGCTCTGGCTTGTGGGCTTGGCATTGCCTCTGACAACCTCTCTGGTTCCCCCAGAAAACTCACCCATGCAAGCAGACACTACTTCTAGAAGAATCTCAGTATTAGTACTTTGGAAATTCTCCAGGAATAGAAAGCCTTCTACCATTCAGCCTGACGGAGTCAGCTCTCCCACTCGGGCAGGTGAGGATTAAGCTGCAGCGTGAAGGCTCTTAATCTTGTCTGGGGCAAAATTCGAGTCCTCTGCTACCTGGCTTTTCCTCTGTGGGCCTGTGATGAAACCCTGGAAATGTAGGATGAGAGAAATGGCTCCCATGAAGTCTGCGCCTGCACACCTCAGGCCACTGGTTATTCACTGAGAGAAATTCGAGGGTTTTACCTGAATAACATTGGAACAAAGTTGGAGGTGAGGCAGGAGGGCAAAGAGGGAGGCATCCAGCCCCTGGTAGGGCCCCCCACCAACCACTCAGCTCATTAGAACCTGTCCTTCTCCCTCTCTAGCTCACCTTTCAAGTTAGAGCACCTGACAACAGTCTGACAGAAAATGAAGGCAGTGCTGCCCCCCAAGGCAGTGCAGTTCCAGCTCATCTGTCTTTGTTTGAAAGATGAGGAGAGTGAGATCTCTGAGCCACGGGTCCCAGGCCCACCCTGTCACCAATCAAGGACCCAACAGGAAGAAGCCACACCGTGGCTCGTCCATCACAATTGAGATTCCTCGCAAGAGAAAATCATCCTAATCAGACAGCGCCCAAAAACCCAGGGCCCAGGCAGGCCTCAGAAAAGTGCCTACCATGGCAAATAACTCAGAGTGAGACTCTGATTTGGGGAAATCTTTTTGGGGGTTCTACCGTCAAGCTGGTCTTCAAGGTTGGCGACCATTTAAAACCTGAGGAGTCACACTGTGGTTCACCGAAGAGGGTCTGGGGCTCAGAATCTGCCAGGTGACCTGAAAGTATAGTCAAATACACACACCTGTCCACAGACAGGAACAGAAAGAAGCATACGCCTGTATCTCAAAATCCTCTCCACTCAGCTTTTTCTTGTTCTCTGATTTTAATATACCTGCGGGGATGGGGATGGGGGTTGGAATGAGAAAGCCAGTTTAAGATACAGATTCTATCTGGGCATGGTGTTACATGCCTGTAATCCCAGCCACCCAGAGGCAGAGAGAGGATGATTATAGTTCCAGTCCAGCCCTGGTAAAATTAATAGGAGATCCTATGGAGGGAAGAGGGGGGTGTCTTAAGAGAAATGGAATTGAGGGAATGGCCTAAGTGGTGGAGCACTTGCTGTTAAACAACAGAATTAACAGTTGAACTCAGAGCCCAAATCCTATTACATTACCTCACACTAGTAATAAAACAGGACTTCACTCAACAAATATCTGTGATGAGACTTTATGTCTGCATTGGGATTGTACTCTAAATATGCAAGACAAGACAATAGTGTCCCTGCCTTCACGGGACTCGCAACACCAAGAGCAGTCCCAGGACATTGCTGGGCTGTGAGTTAATACACTCACCTAGACAAGGAGGACCAAGGGCAGTGTCTCAGCAAAGTGAAAGCTAAGCTGAGATTTGAGGATGCACGTGAGTTAGCACGAGAACAGGAGGAGGAGGGGAGGGGAGGAAGGAATAGTAGTTGCAAAAGCCCAGAGTGGAAAGAAGAAACAAGCCTTCCGTATGACTGGAGGGCAGAGGAAAGGGTGAGGAAGAACAGATGAGATTGGCCAGGCACACTGGAAGCAGCTTTTGAAGGGCCCTAGGAAGCATACTAAAGGGCTTTAGTGTGAAGGCAGTGGGAAGCCTCTGAGGTATTAGGCAAAGCAAGTAGCTGGGAAAAGAGCTGGCTGGAGATCATGGGCATGGTATGGTGAGGAGGCCGCTGGAGGACCTCATCCCCCAGACACAAGAGAAGAAAGCCTGAGTCAGCAGCCTAGAGAAGCAGGAACACCTGCCCCCTCCCCCCCCAAAGAGACCAGAGGAGACAGCAGGGAAACAATGACATGTGACAAAAGCTCCCTAAGATCACATAGCTGGTAAGTGACAAACAGAATTCAAACTGTCTCTCGTATTCCAAAGTCAGACTCATGACCTTCGTATCTCTTAAACTATTTTCCCATAGTATCTAAATTTATAGCTTATAAAAATATTCTTCTACGTATATTTCCAAAAGTACATTTATACAACAACCAAAAAAATTGGTCTAGGAATATCTTCAATGCATCCTCTGAGTTGCATTAAAGAAGCAAATTCATAAAGGATGCATATGGGAGCCTTTTTGTCTCTCTTCTTGGCTGCCCTGCTTCTGATGAGCCTAAGAGCCCTCAAGAAAATATATAGTCCATTGTCAGATGCTTAAGTCCTCCTGTGCAGCTGAAGGGCACCTATGCAAATCCAAGAGCTGCACTGTGTATTCATAATTCTGCAAGGGAAAAAAAACAAACATAGAAATTATCTTCTTCCCTACATATGTGCTATCTCCAAAAGACAGACTGATAAATACTTTGATGCTTCTATTAATATGCATTACTTTATTAAAGTAATAAATGCAAGCGAGGTACCTGTGGCTCACAACTGTAATCATACCTACTCAGGAGGTAGAGATCTGAGGAACACGATTCCAAGCCAGACTGAACAGGAAAGTCTATGGAAATCTTATCTCCAACTAACCAGGAAAAACCCAGAAATGGAGGTGTAGCTGAAGTGCTAGTCTTTATTTTGGCGGGGGGGGGGGGAAGAGGGGAATCCGGTCGTGAAGTTTAAACTCTGGACATGGGCACTGTCCCTCAGCTCTTCAGCTCAAGGCAAGTGCTCTGCCACTTGAGCCACAGCGCCACTTCTGCTTTTCTGTTCATGTGGTGCTGAGGAATTGAAGCCAGGGCCTCATGCATGCAAGGTAAGCACTCTACCACTGAGCCACCTTCCCAGCCCTGAAGTGCTAGTCTTGAGTGAAAAAGCCAAGTTAAGAACTCAAGGCCTGGGGCTGGGAAGGTGGCTCAGTGGTAGAGCGCTTGCCTTGCATGCATGAGGCCCTGGGTTCAATTCCTCAGCACCACATAAGAAAAAAGCCAGAAGTGGCACTGTGGCTCTAGTGGTAGAGCGCCCAGGCCCAGAGTTCAGGCCCTACAACTGGACACCCCCCAAAAAAAAAGAACTCAAGGCCCTGAGTTCAAGCCTTAGCACTGGCTAAATAAATAAATAAATAGATAAATGCTATTCTGTGGGGTTGGGGATTTAGATCAGTGGAAGAGCACTTGCCTGGCAAATGCCATGCCCTAAGTTTGATCCTCAGCTCTGAAAAACAATTTATATACATATATGTACATAAGTTTATGTAGAATTGTATTATTAGCAATAACTTACCAAACTACTCCCCTTTATCTGTCTCCTCCATCCAGTTCATTACCTATAACCTCATTCCCAGACTATCCATTGTTAACAATTTGGAATGTACATTTATATGCATGTATGCAGCATACATGCATATAAATGCACATTTATATGTACATACAAATTTTAAACGAAAAGGATCACATTATCCATATTGTTCTGAAATTTAGAACACTACCACTAGACTACATCTCTAGCCTAAGACTTGCCTCTTAAACTACTCAGGTGGTCCATCTTTTTCTGTTCATGTATGTACTCTACTGGTGCTGCATACCAAACCACAGTATGGAGAAACCATTATTGTTGGGTGGGGGGGTGGCCTGCTTTTATTCTGCTAAGTGTGAGGGGCTCAGAAGAATGTGATTTTTTAGACTAAGCTGTTTGGACTAAACATTTTCCTGCCTATGCCAGTATTTGTCCTTACCTTTCCTCCCACTCTCTGCCTGTGGGGTGTTTGCCGCCTGCTTCACTCTCTAGTCTTTCTGCTTCTCAGTTTAAGGGGTATTTGTTGTTTTAAAGATCTCCTTACAGAGTCTGGGACTCTGGAGGATGTAGGTTCAACAAATAAACAAACTATTGTCCTAGCTTCACATTCTTATTCCAGAGGATTTGGGAGGAACTGGAAGACGTTCTCTTGTTATCTAGGAATCAGCTTAAAAAACCTCAAGTCAGATTGGAATTGTGCTTTGTTTCCCTTTAAAGAGTGTCCTGCTTAGGGCATGCGGAACATATTTAAACTGAAAGCATATCCTATAGCCTCAAAGGGCTAACAGTCTCCAGGAGTCTGTTAGGGAGGTAAAATTAGCATTAGGGAAGCAATTAGAGAGTGGTTGAGTGCTCATTTATGTGCTACTAGCCTCTGGGCAGCAGTGAGCTAGGACCTAGCTCTCTGCCTCCAAGGGGAAAGTGGAACTTGAACAAAAGAAGCAGGAGGTCACAATGTTCTGAGAATAGGCAAAAGGTAGGAGCTTTTACAGGCACCTGGTACTAAATTATGAGCCTCAGGCCTTCTTATTAAAAGTTTTTGGTTAGCATCTGCCTGCCACCATGGAAAAATAAGCATAATAAGGGAAAAGATGGAATCTGGTTGACTATTAAATGCTTGTCTCACAGTGTATATTTGATAGCTGAATGAATGACCAATATGTGTGAGTAGTGAGAAGACTGGTATAGCTAAGGAGACCAAATGAGATTAAAAACATGGTGGGGGCGGGGGGGAACCAGCTGAGCGGAATATAGGAGCTAGCTGCCCCTTGTCAGGGTGGCTGTGTATAAATCCAACAGGAGACTTGCACTGGATGGGGATGGCTCACACCTGTAATCCTAGCTCCCTGAGGCGAGGATCAGAAAAATCAAGGTTCCAGGTCAACTTAGGCATAAAGTTCCTACAACCCCCTTCTAAAACAGAAAAATGGCTGGGCACAGAGGCACATACCTGTCATCCCAGATAAGATGGCAAGTGTAAATAGAAGAATGATAGTTCAAATTGTCCTGGGAAGAAAAGAGAGACCCTATCTAAAAAAATAAGCAGAGTTTAAAAGGGGGTTGGAGGCATGGCTCCAGTGGTAACAAGTACAAAGTCCTGAGTTCAAACTCAAGAAAGAAAGAAAAGGGAAATTAACACCATGATACTTTTTTTTTTTTGAAATACTGGTGTCTATCTCAGTAAGTGGATAGATTCACTGCTGTCTCATCTTGAAGCCGTTGTGAGCCCTGAACTGTTTTGTTTTGCAGATTTCTCCATCCTACACTCCTGGAATTGATTAGCAGACCCTAATGCAGTACTTTACATTAATGCACGCTGCATCCTCTCCTATTGATTTCAGCTTGTGGAGTTCATTTTAAAGCTCGCTCCTGTCATCCATCGGAGCAGTTACTCTGCTCCACCTGGTGCCATCCACGCAGATGATCTGCAAAGCCCCCAGGGATTCAGATGCCTGCAGGAAATGGTGTGCATTCTAAGGGACATGGAGTGTTTACCAGCTTATACCATCAGCCACATGTGAAAAAGACACCAGATCACTGATCTATGGGGCAAAACTTGAGGGTCTTGTTGGGGATGGAATAACTGGAGATTCCAGTTTGAGGCAGGCCAAAGTCAGAACTACCCATGTAAGTAACCAAAGGATGTATCTAGGAAGCTATATTTTAAAAGTAAAAGGGAGTAGGGGCTGGGAATGTGGCTTAGTGGTAGAGTGCTTGCCTAGCATGCATGAAGCCCTGGGTTCGATTCCTCAGTACCACATAAACAGAAAAAGCCAGAAGTGGTGCTGTGGCTCAAGTGATTGAATGCTACCCTTGAGCAAAAGAAACTCAGGTACAGTGCCCAGACCCTGAGTTCAAGCCCCAGCACTGGCCAAAACACAAACAAAAAAAAAAGAAAGAAAAGTAAAAAGGGGTTAAAGAAAACAGCTCAACAACTTTTGAGGGAAAGGGTATGCTGCTCAGTTTATAAGTAAAGCAGGGAGTGGAAAAAGGATGTACAACTAACATCCACTGTTACAACTTGAGTCTCAAGCCTGGCACCCATGGCTCATGCCTGTAATCCTAGCTACTCAGGAGGCTGAGGTCTGAGGATCCCAGTTTGAAGCCAACCCAGGCAGAAAAGTCCCCCTGAGAATCTTATCTCCAATGAACCACTCAAAAACGGGAAATGTGCTGTGGCTCAAGTGGTAGAGCACTAGCCCTGAGCACAAAGAGACTCCAGAGACAGCACTCAGGCTCTGAGTTCAAGCCCCACAACGGGGGGGGGGGGGGGGAATAAGCTGACGTGGAGCTGTGGTTCATATGGAATAGCATCATCATCCTTTAGCAAAAAAACATCAAAAGAGAGGATGAGGCTCTGAGTTCAAAGCCTCTCCCCCCCTCCAAAACAACAACAACAAAAAAACCCTGGTCTCCTCCAGGCAGGCAGATAGTCAATTCTTATACAACCATGGATTCCTTTTATATCTGAGAACAGGTTCTTTAAGCTCATCCTTTGGCCTGTCTTTTTACTCAACTACTGCATCCATCTCCTGTGGACCATTCCTCTTACTCTGGCTCAAATCAATTACAATCTGCTTATATCTCCATCTGCTCCAAGCCTGCACACACTGGGCCTGCGCCATCCCCGGGCCCTCCCCCACCATGCCTTCTCCTATTAACTTCATCTTGCTGCACAGTGCAGGGACACAGATGTTTGCGCCCTGTTGCTCCAGCATAAGCGTTATTTTCCCAGTGTCTCTGTGTGTAGGCTCCAGGCACCAGCTCTCTGGGGAAGGAGAGAGTAAATGTTTTCATTCCAAACCCTCGGGGTCAGGTCTTGTTTGTCTAAACTGTGTTTGTTGCCGTAATTATCAGATTAGCTGATCTCTGGCAGCAAGTTGGGGAACAGCATGGGGGGTGGTGGTGATATTAACCCTGTGTGGGATGGCCACCGGCTTTGTCATGAGAATACCTCTGAGAGGAACTGTCATGTCTCTTCATTTGGCTACCATTCTTTCTGCCACCCCTGTAGAGGCCTGCTTAATATAGTCTCCTAAGTAAATCCAGCTATCCAATGGAGGCCGATGCTGGGACCGATGGGCAGTCAACAGAAAGAGGAGGTGGAAAGGTCATCTCTCTCAGGATCTACCGAGGGAAGAGAGAGAGAGAGAGCTCTAAGGCAGATCTAGGTAAGTAACTCCACAAGGATATTTATTGTTAGCTTTCAGGCCCAAGGACACTGGAAATATGCACAGCTCCACTCCAACCCTGGCGCCCACCCCTCTCCCCAGGCAGCTGCCCCCTGAGGCTACTCAACCCCATTTAGTTTTTCTGGGGATTTTCTGTGGTTTCTGAGAATGTGAAGGTGATTTTTCACCAAGGCTGTTCTAAACAAAGCCTGCAGCAGTCTCGCCTGTGTGGACGTTAACAAGCCTTGGTCATCAGGCTCAGATGGAGGGAGGGCTCTTTCTACTTCCAGATGTTTTGTTGGTCCTCTGCTCCTACGACAGCACCTCTCCTGTCTTGTCTCCAAAGACACAATCCATCCAGACTGCTTGGTCCTCCCAACCAAAACAGTACTGAGGCCTCGGCATTTTAATTTTACTTACAAATCAATCGATGTCACCTGTACAAATGAGTAGCGAGACAAGACCAATTCTTGAGTACCATATCTCTTTTTAGTATTTTTCCTCAGCAAATAGCAACTATAATAATGTCTTGGCAAAAAGTTTTAAAGGTTTAGCTGGGCACCGGCGGCTCACACCTGTAATCCCAGCTACTCAGGAGGCTGAGATTTGAGGATCGCAGTTCAAAGCCAGCCCAGGCAGGAAAGTCTGTGAGACTCTTATCTCTAATTAACCACCAGAAAACCAGAAGAGGTGCTGTGGCTTAAGTGGTATAGACTTACCTTGAGCTGAAGAGCTCAGGCCCAGAGTTCAGGCCCATGACTGACAAAAAAAAATTTAGAAGTTCAAACCCAATAAACAAATTTTGAACAATAATTTAGGCAATAAAAATAATGTGTTAAAATGATGTGTTAGCAGTGTGTTCTAATAGAATTTGACTCATTTGCTCATGCTTATGCTGTTCATAAATCCATCGTTGCTAGAAGGCAAATAAGATTTTTCAGAGTCTATGGAGTTCATACATGGACTCAGCAAACCCTTGTTGAAAAGCTGCTGCTGACCAAGGGGAGGGGAGAAAAGGGGAGAGGGGAGGGAAGGGACAGAAAAGGGATGTTCACGTGTTCTGAGAAGATCTTTTCTCTCTACTCATGTTGACAGACTGAATTCCAAATGTGGGTAAGGCACAAAGTTCCTTGAAAAGAGAAGTTCAGAACCATAACGTGACAAAGCATTTCCATATGATGCTCCTGAACTTTCCTGGAAGGAGAATTCAGAAGGATTTTCGTGGAAGCCAATGACCACAAAGCTAGCTCTTCTTGGGGCAAGAGATGTTCTCTTTAGCCAATAGCTAGCCAAGGAGCTATCCCTGTTCTTTCCAGCTGTCCCCCTTTTGCTTCTTACCTGCCTTACCACAAGTCACACAGGAGCAAGAGCAGGCAGATCTCAAATAGATTAATGGAACCCTATTTGCCCATTGTTCTAATAAGAAAGTCGGTGGTTCAGAAGCTAGTGGCCCATGCCTGTAATCCTGTCTACTTGGGAGGGCAATTAGGAAGATCATGGTTCCAGGACTGTGTGGGGAAGGGGGTGCAGGGGAGAGAGAGTCAATCAGTACTTGAGCCTGGTGGCACCTGCCATCCCAGGTACTCAGGAGATTGAGATCTGGATGATCATTGTCCTCGGCTAGCCCAAACAAGAAAAGCAAAACCCTGTCTCAACAATAATTAGAACCAAAAAAAAAAAAGGCATGGTCCAAGCAGTAGTGCAGCCAACAAGTGCAAATCCCTCAGTTCAAACCTAAGTACCTAAAAAAAAAAATGAACAGCAGAGAAGTTCTAATGACTATCTTGTTACCAATCCAGAAACTCTGTCCCCGTTCACTCCAATGCATTAAAAAGACATTTAGAGTCTGGGAGGCAGGTGTGGTAGTTAGCTGTGACTCCAGATACTTGGGAGGCAGAGATAGGAGGACTGAAGCAGATCTCCCACAGCCCTGGGCAAAATGGAGAGACCCCATCAACAGCAAACGAAAACCAAAACAGGCTAGAGGTGTGGCTTAAGTAGATGATCTGAATTCAATCCCCAATACCACAAAGAAAAATTGAAGTGAAAAGGGAGATGCTATAAGTACCCCAAAGGTGATTCAAAAGGGGCTTTTATTTGATTTTTTTCAGATAAGAAAGTAGAAAATATCGGAATGAGATATTTTGGTATTTGGGGATAGACTATTACACATCCTTAGAGCAAAGTGAATTTAGGGTTCCTAAAATATCTGGCTTAATCCTAGCTTGCTCTTGTTACAATGTTTGAAGTATTCAAGGTGTTTGGGGTGGGGGCAGGAGCTAGGACATTTGACTAATAGCCATGTGGCTCTCAGTCAGGCAAATATCTTCCCTGGACACCAGGCCATTGGCCTAGGTGACATCTGGACTCTTCTTTTATGATATGCCATCATATTCTGTGACTCTATAATGATGAGATGAGAGAAAGCTGTTTAGAAATATGACATTTTCTTGATTTAACACCTGCAGATTGTTCCGAATAAATGCCTACCACATAGAGAAATACAAGCTATTATTATCATCGTGATGAGGAACACGCTAGAACCCTGCTCTACAGGAACACTTCTACCGCATCTGGAATTTTAAGAAAGAATGAATCTAGTATTCAGAGAATTTGAAGACCCTTCCTCTTAAAGGCCCCAGTAGAAAGAGAATGAGCTGTGGCTACTGATAAGAATAATTATCTCTCATGGAAGAAGTTAATTAGACAGACTGTCTCCATGATCAAACATATTCCTTTGAAAATCCAACTTATTGTTTGGTCATGGAATAGATTGAACTGCTTCAGCAAATAGTGCGTTTCTCTTTCCTAGATTTGGGGCTTTGAGCATTGGATGGCTAGAGGGGCTTGGAGAGAAGGACACAGCCAGAACACACACACACCTGTGAGAGAATTGTATCGACCTGCTGTAATATCAGCGGCATCCTTTTGATCGGTAACATCTTGTACCATAAATGGTGAAGCTATGTGTTCTACGTCTTCAGCTGAAAGGTATTCATGCAATGCATTGCTAAGTGATAATTCCTCTTCAATTCTGAAACCTAAAAATTGAAAACATGAAGGCAGTAAGAGCCACACAAAGATGAGGAGGACCAAAATCCAGAACTCTAGTTTCTAGTCCAAGGCTGAATCTCTGACTTTTCCTCCCTATAAAGTGATGGAGTTACCTTGGTCTGAAGATGGAGGCCTGAATGTGACCAGAAACTCATATGCAGTGTAGGATGAGCAGTGAGCAAGACAGAAAAGTAAGTAACCAAGTAAGATCTGAGGATCATGAGGCAGAAAATTTCTCGTGAGACTCTTGTCTCTAATAAACTACTCAAAAAAAGCCACAAGCAGTGCTGTGGCTCAAGTGGTAGAGAGCTAGCCTTGAGCAAAGAAGGAAGAGGAGGAGGAGGGGGAGGGGGTGGGGGAGGATGAGGGAGCAGAGAAGGGGAGGGAGAGGGGAGGAAAAGAAGAGAAGGAGAAGAAACTGAGATTCAATGGGGCAGAAGATAGAGGTGATAGGAGAAAAAGGAAGTGTGTGTGTGTGTGTGTGTGTGTGTGTGTGTGTGTGTGTGTGTGTGTGTGTGTGTGTGTGTTGGAGCTTGAACTCAGGGCCTGGAAGCTGTCCCTGAACTTTATTTTTGCTCAAGGCTAATGCTTTACCACTTGAGCCACAGCTCTACTTCTGGTGGTTAATTGGAGATGAGTCTCACAGGCTTTTCTGTTCTTCTGGCTTTGAACACTGATCTTCAGGCCTCTGCCTCCGGAATAGCTAGGATTATAGGCTTAAGCCACCAGTGCTTAAGTTTAAGTTTATGTGCTGAAAACAATAGAGATAGAGAGGGACTTAATATTAAACAAAAGGAAGGGATTACAAAAAAGAAAGGTTGGTAACATTCATCAAGTGCTGAGAAAGTTACAAGGAAAAGAGAAATCTGTGGGAAGGAAAGTCTATTGTAAGTTAACAAAAGTCATCTCATGAGATCACATTCATGAGAGTTGTTTGAATCTTTGCTAAAAAAGATTCTCAGCCAGAGACCTCAGTATCTTGGGAAGAGACTCCCTCTATTCCCCTGGGCTCTCTGCCATCCAAATGAAAGGAAAATAGACAACAACACTGGAATCCGAAGCAAAGCTTCTGTTGAAATATGATGGGACCTTTACAGATGGCCTCGTTGCCTCTGACCAGCTCCTTCCAGTTGCTTTCATTCCTTTTCTTGTGGGCCCCCCCTCCCCCCACCCCACTTTGGATTAGGCCTTACTTTGTAGGGAAGGAAGCCCTGAAACTCTCAATATTCCTGCCTCTGCCTCCTGAGTACTGGTATTACAGGCTTGTATCACCATGCCCAGCTCTGTGTCCTTCTTGACATCACTGTCCTTGTTGGTCAGGAAGACCCTTCCGAGACCCTGAGCAAATTGATAATACTCTACTTGTGCTTTCATGTTTCTTTTTCTCACCCTTTCTAGGCTGTCCCATTACTGGGAGAGGTTCAGGGAATCGTGTTCCTATGTAGTCAGTGTAGGGACAAGTATCTCCTTGCTGGTGAATAAAGTCTAGAAATGTTCCTCGTAGTCCAGAGAAAGGCTGCATGACATCAAGTATTAGTCACTACCACTAGGAGCAGAAGCCATATTTCAAAAGAGCTGCATGATTTTACTAAGAACAACAGTGACGATAGACTAAGTAATTTGATGAGTACTTAAAACCCCGGAACCTGTCCTTGAGTTCACATACCAGATGTGGCAATAATAATAATAGTCACTGACTGATACTGAGCACCTTCCAGGTGCTAGATAGAATGTGAGACTTGGATATTCATCAAGTTATTTAATCCTTTTCACATTGCAATTAGGCAGGTCCTGTTGCCATCCTCACTTAACAGATGAGGTAGTGGAAGTCAAGATTAACTGCTTTCTCAAGATCAGTCAGCCTGTGACAGACTGGGATTCAACCACACTCCGAGGCCCCTTTACACCTGCCTTTGCAAACTCCCTGCTCTGCCTCCAGCAGAATCATTAATGACTCAAGATCGACTGCAAGAGGACTGAGGTCTCCAGATTCGTCTCACTCCTGTTTTAATACTAGTTTCCAGGATCTTGCTGAGGAGCTGCTCCAGTGAGCCATTCCTCACCATGTCATCTGGGATCCAACCTGCATTAACCTGTCTGTTCTGTTACCTGTCCCAACCGGCAGATGCCATCTCCCTCCCCCCAGGAATTCTTGCCCTGGGATCCTCCCTCTCATCTCCCTCTCCACCAATCTATCTACAGCTCTACTGCACCAGGCTTTCCTAGCAATGGTTGTGTCACCTGACCTTTAGGATTCCTACCTATGCTGCCTGTCCTGTTGAGTCAAATGAATGACTCCAAGGGCATAAACCATGCTTGAGACAGGAAGTCCCGCCTTCTGGAATCTTGTCCTCCAATCCCAGGCTTGGCATCTTCTCAACTACATTTCTTTTTTTGCCCTTAGCAAAAATGCAATATAAACCTTCACTTTAACTCCTCACTAACTTAGAATCCAAGAGCATTAGCTTTGTGAGATAACGCAAAATATTCATGTATCCAGGATAGAAATCTTTTCTGGTAATAATTGATATGCTTATTTAAAATTGCATTGTATTATCATTTTTACTTAATCTAGCAATACTTTTTAGCCTAAAGATTGTATGTGTAGGGGCCGGGAAGGTGGCTCAATGGTAGAATGCTTGCCTTGCATGCATGAGGCCCTGCGTTCGATTCCTCAGCACCACATAAGCAGAAAAAAGCCAGAAGTGGTGCTGTGGCTCAAGTGGTAGAGTGTTAGCCTTGAGCTGAGGAGCTGAGGGACAGCGCCCAGGCACAGAGTTCAAGCCCATGACAGACCAAAAAAAAAAAAAAGATTGTACGTATAAGAACATAATAAACTTTTGATACCTAACAAGATTTCAATAAAAATCCAAACTCTGAAAAAAAAAGAACATAATAAACTAATAGTAAGAATTACAATTCAGACTTCTTTTTAGAACTTACCCATTCCTCCAGTGGCCCCTTCCTGCCTTCCCCGCTCCCTCCAGGCATTCAAAATGGTAGCATCTATATGAATAGAGCCAAATACTTTGTGAATACTCAGTAAATATTAACTGACTGTTTAGATGAATTAATCTCATAGCCTCTAGTATAGTGCTTTTGCTGCCTCTCAAATAAAGATAATTTCCTTTCCCTTTACTGACACAGGCATTCATGCATTCACTTCAAACAGTTGTTTGCTTAAGGTTGATTGGGCCTCCACAAATGCATAGCCTAGTAACGGGCGCAAGACAGCAAGAGAACAAGTGCTTCCTTCAGTGAGGGCTGTAGCAAGAGGGGAATGGAAAACACAGGGTTCTCGACCTTTGCAGACCTGGATTCAAAGGCTGCCTTGCTCTTAAAATGGGCGTATTGCACCTAACTCGGAGAGACATCAATCACTGGACACATGAAGAGCTGGTAGAGTACTGTGCACACTGACTTCCCCAATCCTCCTTACTCCCCTACATAGCATGGGGCACAACAGATGGTTCTGCCTGAGCTCCTGTAGCTGGAATGTGAACGCACTCACCACTCTTCTTTCCAATGGCTTGCCTGTGGGAGTAGCCTTGAGGGTCTGTCAGATTTCTCCCATACTAAGTGCTCTGTATGCATTTACTCTGACCCCTCCACAGGAGACCGGGACAGGTATGGGAATAGGTCATGTTATATCTCATCCTGGAGAATTAGTGCCCCCTGAAAGCAATGGCCAATCTGACCCCTCAGACCTACTAAGGCCCCAGAAAGGATGAAGGAATGGAGATATTCTGCTTCCTTCCACCCCAGGAAGGGACTTGGGACAGCAGATGGGGAGTAAAACCAGACTGAAGCCAGATTTTTAACCACCTTAGAGGGGCTGCAGTTAATAGAGAAGAGAGTCCTCCTTCTGGCTTTTTGTTTTTTTGAGGTTGCAAGTTGGTTTGGTTTGGTTTAATTTCATCTTGCTGTTCTTATAAATATTCCTTTACTTGGGGCTGGGTATGTGGTCAGTGGTAGAGTGCTTGCCTAACATGCATGAAGCTCTGGGTTTGATTCCTCAGTACCACATACACAGAAAAAGCCAGAAGTGGAACTGTGGCTCAAGTAGTAGAATGCTAGCCTTGAGCAAATGAAGCTCAGGGATAGTGCCCAGGCCCTGAGTTCCAGCCCTAGAACTGGCAAAAAGAAAAAAATTCCTTTACTTTGGAAAAGTGTTGTTCTTATTTCTGATGAACAAAGGAAAAAAATGGGGATTTGTCTCTACCCGGGTTGGTTCAAAACATGCATCAAAATGTCAAAGTCGGGCACGCTGATACTGGCTAGAGAATTGGGGGCCACGGAAGAACCAGAAAGACCAGGCAGGTGCAGAGGGGAGATGGTGGAGGCAGGTTCACAGGTTGGGATTCAGCCCTTACCACAACGGAACCCCCAGCAACTTCTTCCAGCAGACTTCATCGGTCTCCCATGAAAGCAGTCAACACCCCAGGAGGTCAGCGGTGGGATACTCTCAGGGCAAAGACTGAATGGAGACAGGGTCTTGTAGGAGATATTCCCAAGTTTGGAACCGAGGATGTCAGCTGAGACCTAAGCACATGACTTAACCTGGACCCAGGTGTGATAGTGATGCTAAACAAACCACAGAGACCCGAGGCCTGTCCTCCAATGAAGTCAGGTTCCTAGAGCCAGCCAGTGTAAGTGAGCACCTGGGGATGGATGCTACTCAGGCTGCAGCCCCATTTAATGAGAGAGTGTGGATTTTCCTGTACTCCACCCCTATTGTCTGGGACAGGAAAAAAAATTCATGTAATTTGCTATCCAAAATAAAATGCTCGTTGGGCACTAGTGGCTCACACCTGTAATCCTAGCTACTCAGGAGGCTGAGATCTGAGGATCATAGTTCAAAGCCAGCCTGAACAGCAAAGTCCGTGAGACTCTTATCTCCAATAAATCACTAGGAAAAAAAAAAGTGCTGTGGCTCAAGCGGTAGAGCGCTCACCCTGAGCTGAAAAGTGCAAGGACAGTGCACAAGCCCAGAGTTCAAGCCCCATGACCAACAAAAAAAAAATAATAATAAGTAAAAGAAAATGAATAAAATGCTTAGAATGGGGCTAAAAATAGCTTTTAACACACAATGGTAAAACTGGGTTTTAACAAATGATACCCTACGTATACGACTCTTGTTCTTTTATAACTATGGTAAAAATACACATAATATAAAATTTGTCATTTTTTGTGCCAGCACTGGGGCTTGAACTCTGGGCCTGGGTGCTGTTCTTTAGCTTCTTTATTCAAGACTAGTGTTCTACCACTTGAGCCATACCTCTACTCCTGCCTTTTTGCTGGTTAATTGGTGATAAGAGTCTCATGGCCTTGTCTGAGCGGGCTGGTTTTGAACCTCAGTACTCTGAGTAGCTAGGATTATAGGCATCAGTCACCAGTGCCCAGCTAAAACTTACCACCTTGCTTATACCATTTTAAGAGCACAGTTCAGTAGCACTGAATACATTCACATTGTCATAACCATCACCACTGTCCACCTCCAGACCTCTTCTCATTTGGCAAAATCAAAACTCTGTGCTCATTAAACACCAATTTCCCATTTTCCCCTTCCTTCAGCCCCTGCCATCCACCATGCCATTCTCTTTCTCTATGAATTTCACCACTCCAGGTACTCCATATAATTGGTCATATTTGGTTTTTTTGTGGCAGGCTTATCTCACTCAGTATAGTGAGCTCCCAGCTTTTTATTTTGTTCATTTTATACTCTGAAGTCATTTTCAAAGTCATAAGAAATGTTTAGAGTCGTAATTCAGAGACTACCAGGATGGCACGCCCCCATGTCCTAGGAAAGTGCTTTTCCCAGATTTGGAAGAGGAGTGGTAGGTACCAGATGGATTGTATCCCCAACAAAAACCCAAATGCAGCTTGTGGAGTTGGGTTATTTCTTCCTTGCTCTTGAGTTCCTTTGTGTTGCCACAACAAAAGAGTTCAGAGGAGTTCAGCTGACCTTGGGATGAAAGCATACCCATGTATGTTTTCTATAGGCCCCATCCCAGTGCCACTCCTTCCCACAATGCTCCCTGTAGCTCCTAACACACAGGCAGGCAGCAGACTGCTCATAGTGCCTCCCTGGAGGCAGAAAGAATGGAGATTTACACAGACAATCTGTTGTCAGTGGGGGAATGGGAGACAAGTCAGATTCTCAAGGTGTTTCTTGGTTGCTCTCATTTCTCCATATACTGTCTTCATTAAGGGATCTCAGGCTTATCTACTCAGAGGAAGCCAAGCCTGCTTACCTTATCAACAACTCATGTAAGATTAGGGCAGAGCATGAAAGGGAAGTTAATTTCCTCTTCAGCATCTAATTTGCTGATTGCAGTAAACACTGTTTTAAGAGCTAAAAAAAAAATGCTCAATGGGGGCTGGGAAGGTGGCTTAGTGGTAGAGTGCTTGCCTCACATGCATGAGGCCCTGGGTTCAATTCCTCAACACCATATAAACAGAAATGGTGCTGTGGCTCAAGTAGTAGAGTGCTAGCCTTGAGCACAGAGAGGCTCAGGAACAGCGCCCAGGCTAAGTTCAAGCCCAGGTCCAGCAAAAAAAAAAAAAAAGTTCAATGGAAAGAGTATAGTGATCTACTAGTGATGTCTTCTTGAGGCACAGAAATAAGAACAGAAGCACTTGTGCTACCAATGGTTAGTCTGCTTTAGATGCCCAAGACAAATCAACTATTTTTTTTTAATGCAGCAAACTGAAAGCTGGAAGATTTCCAGAGAAATCTCAAAATAAAGGAATTTCCATCTTTGGGGACTGGGAGCCCTGGAACATTTACAAAGTCAGGCCAGTTAATAATGACTTATATCTTACTTCTTGAGAATATGAAGGCCCAACTCCTTATCGGTGATGGGGTTGATGAGGTTAACTAAATGTCAGGCCTCCTTCCTTTTTGATAGAATGTCAACTCCATTCACTGACCCTGGGTGTATCATGCTAGTCACTATGATTTACATTTGTTGAAATTCACAGAAATTTCTGGAATGTTATTGGTTGACCTGCCAGTCTAGCATACCAGCTGCATCCATGAGCAAGTGTGGGCATGAAAGCAGAGTGGTGACCTAATATTAAAGTGACTGGTTTCAGGCAGCAACACTAAAAAAAAAAAAACCAACAAAGAATCTTTTCAGTTGGAAATCACTGCTTTACTAAAATACTGTGTCAATCTTAATGGAACTAACTGCCTCAAATCCTAGCCCACATTTCTGAACATTCTAAAGGTTTCAGATCTGGATGAAGCTGCCAAGAGTTCATTTCAAAAATGCCTATTTCTATTTCAGCATGAGTGACTTGAGACTTTAAAAATATAACCAATCGTTTCTATTGAATAATCAAATGTTTTATGTGTTTTTGTTTGTTTGTTGCTGTGGAATTCTAAAGGCTTTCTGCATTGTTGTGCAATTCTAAAGTGTACACTTTCTGCATTTAAGCTTTTAGGAATTTATTTTGCCGGTTTAGAGCATTCTGTTAGAATGCCAGCCCTGGGGTGAATGGCACAGCTGGCATTAAAAGCTGCAGAGACCCTGTCTGCTCGCAGGCAACGGGACTTCCAGGCTGAGAGCAGAGTCTGCTTCATTTTCATCATGTCCCATGGTGCCTCAACATAAAGCTACGCCCAACAATGAAAGACCTAGTCATTCAAAATTTGAGGATGCTTGTAGCCTTTGGGGCAAGATAAGCATGGAGAAATCATAGGGCAATCTAAAAGGGGTGTCTTCTTATTTGTTCCCCCTTTCATTTCCATTCATTTCATTTTCCTCCCTCTCTTTGTACTTCTGTGTTTTTCTCCCGTGCATTTTTCTAATTTCCCTTCCATTCCTCTGCTCTCTCCTTCCTTTATTTCTCTCTCTTCTTTCCTGTCCAATCTTTCATTTTCTTTTGTTCTGCAATGCAGAAAAAAATGTCTCCCATGGCACCCCAAAGGGTTCCATCAAGCTCCAAATCCATGAAGTGTTCTATGGAAAATTTAAAGAAAAACATTGAGGAAGAGGAGTTAGAATTATGGTTAAATAAACTCAAGGAACATTGAAGAGCCCATCCCTCTCTGGAAGGCTGAGCATGCCCATCTGCATGCCACAGGTGTTGAGAGATTCTGCTGTGAAGAACATGGTCCAGTGTTCCCAAACCTCCTTCACCTCCATGTCTTCTCCCACACCTAAATTGATGTCACTGAGGTCACATTTTGGGGAAGTCAGATCTTGAGGAAGTCCTCATCTCATTTGGGAGTTTCTGCACATTTATTTCATCCACCGAAGCCTGATGTCCAAGAGTCTTATAACCTCCTGAGGCTTTCTGAAGTCAGAGCACCACCATCTTCCTTTAGTGCTGTTCCCTTCCCTGCCTGTCATTTGCACAATCTAAATTGCTTATCTCTCTGGTTAAATATCTGAGGCTGGGAGCTCTTTTGTTTCTTCCCCCCAACACTTTACCAAAGATGTTTGTTTGTTTGTTTGTTTTTGCCAGTCCTGGGGCTTGAACTCAGGGCCTGGGCACTGTCCCTGAACCTCTTTTGCTTAAGGCTAGTGCTTTACCACTTGAGCCAAAGTGCCACTTTCAGCTTTTTCTGTATATGTGGTACTGAGGAATCAAACCCAGCGCTTCATGCATGCTAGGCAAGCACTCTACCACTAAGCCACATTCTCAGCCCCAAAGATGGTTTTTGAAAAATAATATGCAGTGTGGTAGAGTTAGAACATGGGAATTTTTTTAAAAATTCCTGTCAGTGCTGGTTTAAGTTGATTTAAACCATTCCAGAAGACAGTTTAACTAAAGCCTTAACAGTCTGCCTTGACACTTTTTCCAGAGAAAACTTAAGGAGGTAAGCACGATTTAGCTACCCAGATTTTTAAAAAACTTGACTCCTGATTATAATAGCAAAAACTTGAAAATAACCTTAATATCTAACCAAGGGTGATTGATGGAGCACACTATGACACATTCATATGACATAGTATTATACGGCCCCTAAGACTGGACTTTTAGAAGAGCATTTACTGGCATAACATAGCTCTCCCAAATTAAGTCTTTATAAAAATACGCATTTGTGCAATGTGAGTCCATTTTTATCAAATCACCTTACACCAAATATGAAATATCCCTGCAAAATGTGAAATCTGGAAAGACTATTCACCAAAATTTGGCAGTAACTATCTCTGGCTGGGTAATTCAACCTCTTGTTTATCTGTGCTTTCTGATTTTTACATAGAGAGCATATGTTTTTTGTATATTGAAAGGACGCAGTTAGAAAAATTTAAAAATGGCAGATGATCCTTTACAAGCTTTGTTACCATTTGAAGTTCCAGTTTACTCCAAATAGGGCCCTGTCGACACCAACTGGGACTTCTCTGTCTCTTCAGGGCTACAAGCACCACGAGGAAGGGCTGAGAACATTATTGAGTTGGGTGGGGGAGGAGATCAACCCACCGCACCATCTATTTATTTAATATTAAAAATAATATTTCACTGAGTAGCTGGCGTCAGCTCGAGCAGTTAGTCATTCAGGAATTCAAACAAAAGCAGCTTTGGCCCTGGGCCAGTGGGCTGGTGTGGGTGGTCCATGTCCGTCCTTAGCTCCGAGTAGCTCCTAGGCTGTTTGCAGACCTGCTTGGAGTTGGGAAGATGATGTATTCATTTATTTATTAGGAATGTTTTAACAGGAAATGCTAATAGTTTGCGTTTAGGGAGAAGTGCCCTGGAGACAGCTGGAGAAACCCAGCAGACATTGCTGAAGAAAAGATTGCCGCTCTTGGCCATGGAGTCAAATTAGAGTCTGTTTCAAGAGTACACTAGAACTCAGCACACTGAGTTAGCTCAGAAGATCTTGGTTGCTTTGCTTTAGAAGAGAGGGAAGGAACAAATTCCTCCTCTCAGCTGCCCTGGTTCCCTTCAGCATTGCTATTTGATTTTTAGGACTCGAAAGATGGATTGTGAATACAGGAGCTGGTTCAGTTGGGGGTGAACAGGCCCTGTCCTATGCACATAAACCTTCAGATAGATCATGGGAGCATGAGCAACATGCATAACCAGAACCCACTTGAAGTGTCATTGAGGGCTGGTGGGGTGATGTGTGGGTGAACTGCTTATATGTGTATGTTCTTTATGACAGTGGATAGAAGACAAAGCTTTTCAGGGGATTCCATGTGTGTCTCTATACTCCAAGGTACATTAAGTTCCAAGGTGCATTTCTCTGTGTGTGTGTGTGTGTGTGTGTGTGTGTGTGTGTGTGTGTGTGTGTGTGTGTGTGTGTAGGTCCTGGGGCTTGAAATCTGGGCTTGAGCACTGTTCCTGAGTTTTGTTGTTCAAGGCTAGCGCTCCACCACTTCAGCCACAGGTTTACTTTCTGCTTTTTGTTGTTGTTGCTTAATTAGAGATAGGATATTCACAGACTTTCCTGCCTAGGCTGGCTTCAAACCGCAATTCTCAGATCTCAGCCTCCTGTGTAGCTAGGATTACAGGCGTGAGCCACCAGCGCCCCGCTTTAAGGGTGCTTTTCTATATTAGATCCCATTCACGGGTAATTTTGTGGCATCCAAAAGAAACTGAAATGCAGAAGAGAATAAATCAGGCACAAATGCATGCTTACCGGACAAACCCAAGCAGATCTGTGTGTTTAAAATCCTTTCTCAGCTTCTTTGGAAGAGTGTAGAACTTTCCTTGTGGGGGAAGGGTGTGGAGCAGTGGGGTCCAATATCTAACCCGTCTGGCACGACAAAAGCCCTGTTCCTGTGCTTCCAGATAACAATGGAGGTAAAGGCTAGCCCTGGAAACCGGTCAAGATTCCCAGAGATAAACCCTCAGGCAGCAAGAACACTGTCAATGAAAAGAAACTGACCTTTCGCCTCTTGAGTCACAGAATTCCCACAAATGCTATGTCTTCCTCAGCTCTGGCAGGACTCACCACCACAGCCCAGACTTCGACGCCACTTTGTAAACAGCATAGGGGGGTGGGGTGGGGGTGCTGTGCTAGAAGGCAGACATGGCCACCTCCAGCCTCAAAATACAGAATACCCCCCTCCCTTTTGCTTCTAGAGGCCATCCTTTCTTCTTGCCTGGCCAAGATATGTCTGTCTGTGTATCTGTCTGTCTGCTGCTGCTACACTTTGCCTCAAATAGTAGAAGACTTGGGTGAGTGTAACGAAGACTGAAGAGAGAAGAGAGGAGAAAGGGCTATGGTTTGAACGTGGTTCTCTGAAACTTCCATTGGCGTTTAATCCCCACTGTGAAGTATTAAACGGTTGAAAATGTCCACTGATTTTGGTATTTACAAGCAGGCCTTTGGGGGGTAATTAGGGTTAGAGAAGGCTATCAGGGTGGAGCCTCCATAATTGAATATTGTGTGTTTATACTAACAGGAAGAGAGACCAGATGGTACAGTACACACATGCACGTACTCCCTGCCCACTTGCCATGGGATGTCCTTCCTGGCCTTCGGATTCTGTCAGCAAGACCACCACCAGAGGTGACCCTTCCATCCTCAACCAAAATGGTAAGCCAAACTTGATCTCTTTTCTTTATTATAACTCATCCACTCTATGGCATTATATCAAGACCAATAGAAAACAGACTAAGACAGAAGAGTTAAAAAAAAGATGGGAAATTCACTCAATGTCTTGTCTAAGGTCCAAAATTAATGAACCACTCTGTCAAGTTATTCAGCAAAATGAGAGTAAAAAAGTGTCTGGGCTTTAAATTCAATAAACTAGGGCTTTATTCTCTGACAACTTCTTTGTCAGACAACCTAAAAAAGCATTAAACACCACATAAACCTCTGAAACAATGGTATCAATCTGGGATGCACATAGAGTCACTTATGGATGTCTAAACAATATTGGTACATGAGTCTCACCCACCAGAGATTCGTGGAATGGGTCTGAAGGAGGCCTGCCCACCAAGATTGCTCTTTCCTTTTATGGATCCAGGCTTAATCTAAAATATAAGGGTTTTCTAAAGTTCTGTCTATAATGCCCATGTTTTCTTATCTTATCACACATGCCTGCATCACTATCGCCTCATTGGAGATAATGACTCATGTGGCCATCTTCCATTTGTCCATCAATACCTAGAATGATGTTCTAGTTCCAATTCATGTTTGATCCCAAATTCAACACCTTGCCCCTAAACCTCTTCTATTTCTTGGCTTTTCTACAATAAAGGACGTGCTTTTCATTATCAAAGCCTTTGTGTTCTTTTGGGATGATTATTAATATGACAATGTTCCCAACCTCCCTAATCTCCATCCATAAAAAGAATATTGCCTTTGACCCACTGGCTGAGACTTCCCTCTTAGGAAAGTTTCAGTTTCAGGAGAGTCCCTAGGCTTCAGAACTTAAAATCAGGAAACTGCATTAGAAAAGATGAGACTGAAGAGGAGGCAGAAGAAAAGGAGGACAGAAAACAAAAGGCCTTGGGAACCCAAGCTTCTGAGTTTCAGCATAGAAGTAGAAGTGAAAGGTTAGGAGAGTGACAAGCTCCAGAGCTGATGAAAGCTAAGAGCTGCTGAGGAGAGGAAAGTGAGGCTAAAGAAGAATTGTTTAGGGCTGGGAAGGTGGCTCAGTGGTAGAGTGCTTGCCTCGCATGCATGAGGCCCTGGGTTCGATTCCTCAGCACCACATAAACAGAGGGAAAAAAAGAAGAATTGTTTCTAATGCTTATGAATCATATGTTCTTTAATTTTCTTGAAGAATGGAAAGTAAAATTTTGAATTAAATCAAAAATACTTTCACTTGTTAGACTATTTTTGTAGTTCATCATTGGAACTGAGCCATGTGTTTGGCCAGCTTATATGTGGGTTATTTAGATTCTGCACAATACCTCCTCTTTCCTCATTTGCTATATCAAAATATTGTCTAACCCTGAGCTGGATGATGGTGACTCACACTTGTAATCCTAACTACTCAGGAGACTGAGATCTGAAGATCGCAGTTTGAAGCCAGAAAAGGTCGAGAAGTCCATGAGACTCTTTTCTCCAATTAACCACCAAAAAGTTGGAAGTGGAGCTGTGGCTCAAGTAGTAGAGCACCAGCCTTGAGTGAAGAAACTAAGGGACAGTGCTCATATCCTGAGCTCAAGCCCCAGTACTGGGACACATACAAAAAAGATTGCCTAATACTGTAAAGTTTTCTCTTCTAGTCTTAGCACTTTCTATTTCTCAGTAACATAATACACTCCAGTTAGATGACCTAGTTTTTTGGGGGTTTTTTGGTCAGTCATGGGCCTTGAACTCGGCCTGGGTGCTCTGGGCTCTTCAACTCAAGGCAAGCGCTCTACTACTTGAGCCACAACACCACTTCTGGTTTTGTTGTGGCTAATCAGAGATAAGAGTCTCATGGACTTTGTTGCCCAGACTGGCTTTGAACCTTGATCCTCAGATCTCAGCCTCCTGGGAAGCTAAGATTATAGGCATGAGCCACCGGTGTCGGGCATAACCTACTTTTTTTTGCAATGCATACCTCAAACTTTTTTCTTTGGACTTGATTCATTCTATTTCTTATACCCGTAATGCCCAAGGGTTTTCATCATTTTGAGATTTCTTTTTCTATGCTTCAAAGATCAACTACGATTCTACCTTCTCAAAGAAGTCTTCTCTGTTGACAGTCCACCTATGCATTCTCCATAACAGCAGCAAGATGAAGAAAATCTGCTAATACGTACATTGAGCTTACTACATCCGGGCACTATTCTAAGTGTTTTGTGAACATCCTCTTATTTAATTTTTGGCACAACCCTCTGGGATAGCAACTATGGGAAATGGGGACAGGAAGGTGAAGTGACTTTTCCACCTGTTTCTCCAGCTAGCATTGTCACAGGTAGAATTTGAATCCAGGCTCCATAATCTGCATTGTTTCTGTAGGGCACTTATATTTTAATAACTTATATGTTATTAATATATATATATATATATATGAAACCCCCTTGCCATTCCTTTGTCTACAGGAAGTTCCTATTTGTTACTGCTTCACATTTTGCTCCTACCCTTACTGACCACTATCAAATAAATGCTGTGTTTTGCTATGGTCAGATTTACATAATCACTTAATGGTTTCACTGGTATCCAACCAGAAGACATGAGTCTGCACATGACGAGGATTTTCTCTTAGAGAGATCCACTTTAGGTTGAAGTCTTCAGGGACACTTAATCTAAGAGCAGGCAGCATATGTTTATAAATCTTACCTTTGAATTTCATCTTCCTCCTCATAATGCCTTTGACGTGTCAGCTGTAAAGCAAACCACAGGATGGCCATACTTGAGTGAGGCCAAGATTTAATGCTGCTGTTCTGGTTCAAGTGGCTGTACCTAGAATGACAGTTGTGTTTTAGCAGTCGCTGGGAAGTACACACACAGTGATTTAGTGCAGCTCAGTTTATAGTCAGATGTAGCACTGTTCTAGCATCATAGAGTGAATGAGCTATGGGGTTGCTACTAAAGGAAAAGGCTTGGTCAGGGATCATTTTTAGGTGACTTAAACCCTGATTTTATTTTATAAATACATTTTTCATTCTATGAAAGACACAAATAACTTTTAGGCTGGACATGTGCCTTAAAGTATAATCACAGGCTTCTACTATTGGCCAAGAGGAAATAATATCTGGTTTACTGATTTACTCTCTCCCTTGAAATAATCAAAAAGTTGACAAAGTTTGTTCAACAGTATGAAAGAAGCTGGTTACCAGTTCACAGATCTCTAAAGAGATGTAAAACAAAGAAAAACCTACCATTTTCCCAGTTTACTATCTTGAGCATGGACAGGGAACCAGACAGTGAAGGTGAACTCCATGAGAATGAGAATACCAAGCTTAGAGTCAAAACCAAGGCTGCCGGAGTACAAGAAAGAGACCTGCGCACAGAGACATTCTGGATGTTTAACAGAGAGGTTCAACTGATCAATGCATACATATAAAAGAGAGAGAACAAGCCAGGCACTGGTGATTCACACCAGTAATCCTAGCTCCTCAAAAGGCTGAGATCTGAGGATTGTGGTTTGAAGTCAGCCTGGACAGAAAAGTCTGTGACACGCTTATCTCCAGTAAACTACTCAGAAAAAGCCAGAAGTGGCACTGTGGCTCAAGTAATAGAGCACTAGCACTAGCACTCAGGCCCTGGTTCAAGCCCCAGGACAGAAGAAAGAAAGGAAAGAAAGGAAAGAAAG
>NW_012267252.1:3081199-3101119 GCF_000151885.1 Dipodomys ordii
GCTCAAGGCTAGCGCTCTACCACTTGAGCCACAGCGCCACTTCCGGCTTTTTTCTTTTTGCTTATATGGTGCTGAGGAATCGAACCCAGAGCCTCATGCGTGCAAAGCAAGCGCTCTACCACTGAGCCACCTTCCCAGCCCTGAAAAAAAGTATTTTTAAAAGCCAAAGAAGGGGTTGGAAATGCGACTCAGTGGTAGAGTGCTTGCCTAGCATGCACAAGACCCTGGTTTCACTTTCTTGGTACCACATTACAAAAAATAAATAAATAAATAAACAAATAAAGAATTTTTTAAAAGCCAAAGGAAAAATATCAACAAATGAAAATGTGAATCTACAGAAGGGAAAAGAGAAGGCTGAAAATTTGGTTAACTATATGGGCAGATATATGTTTTATTATTCAAAAATTCCCTCTGAATAATTACTAAATGAATAATAACAATATAGTATGGGGTTTATAAATATTAACAAGTAAAATATATGGCAACATTAGCTGAAAGATTAGGAAGAAGAAAGTTTACTATTACAATATTATACTGTACATAAAGTACACTAAATCAGCCAGTAAAACAAAGCAAATAATTCTAGGTAACAAGCCAAGAAAAGCAACAAAATGGAATCATAAAAAAATTAAATCTAGGCCAGGCGCCAGTGGCTCATGCCTCTAATCCTAGCTACTCAGGAGGCTGAGATCTGAGGATCACGGTTCAAAGCCAGCCCAGACAGGAAAGTCTGTGAGACTCTTATCTCCAATTAACCACCAGAAAGCCAGAAGTGGCACTGTGGCTTAAGTGGTAAAGCAATCACCTTGAGCTGAAGAGCACAAGGACAGTGCCCAGGCCCAGAGTTAAAGCTCCTCAACCATCAACAACAACAACAACAAAAAACAAAAAAAAGGAATTCTTTGTGGAGTCCAGATTCCAACTCAAGAAACTAGAAAAGAAGAAAATTTAAGCTAAAGAAAATTTCCATTTATGAAATAATAGAGAAGAAAAAATAGAAAATGATAAATCAATGAAACTAAAAACTGGTTCTTTGAAAACATCAATAAAATTAATAAAACTCTACCCAGAACATTCAGGAAAAGAAAAAGTGAAAATTGATAAGTAATGGAACAGGAATATTATAGGAAATTAGTACTAATAAAGTTAACAACTTCTATGACATGGACAACTTTTTAGAAGAACATAAACTTTTAAGACTCAGTCAAGAAGAGATAACCCACAGAGCCCTTTATCTACTATAGAAATTGAGTCTTCAGTTAGTAAATATTCCATGTAGAAAACTCTAGGCTCAGAAGTAAATGCTATCCAACATTTAAGGATGAAATAATACCAAATCTATACAAATTCTTCCAAAAGAAGGAGAAAAATGAGACTATTTCCCAACTCATTTTTTGAGGCCAGAATTACTCTGATACCAAAACCAGATAATGACATTATAATAGAACCTGTAGGAGGTGGGAGTGTAACTCAGTGGTAGAGCCCTTGCTCAGAATGTGTGAGGCCCGAGGTTCCATTCCCATTACAGACACAAACAAAAAGGAAAAAACATACACCAATATCCTTGTAAACATAGGTGCAAAACTTCTAAATAGAACTTTATCAAAATGAATCTAACAATATGTAAAAAGCACAATACATCATGAATATAAACTTCAGTTTGTCTAATATTCAAAAATCATTGTGATTCAGCACATCCATTTACAAAGCCACTATAAGCCTTTCACTGTGTGCAAGGAAATCATTCTACAAAATCCAATGCTTTTTGATCATTGTTTTCAAGTCAGCAAACTAGGAAGAGCCAGAATGTGTTTTTATCAAGTCTGAAAAATTGAGAGCTAACTTCATGCTTGGGCTGAAAGCTGAACACTTTTTTCCCTACAACCAGGAACATGACAAGAATAAGTACTGTCATCACTCAGATTGAACACTGCCTTGAGGATCTAGCAAATCTGGTTTTTAAAAAAATCAGAGAGGAAGTAAAGCTGCCTTCATGATTTTCTATTTTGAAAAGCCTACTCAATCTACAATAGCAAACAAACAATAACAAAAAAAAAACCTTACTAGAACCAATACCTATGTTCAGCAAATTTTCCAAATGTAATATTCAATTTTAATAATGCAAAATTTAATCATAAGCTGGGCACTGGTGGCTCATGCCTGCAATCCTAGCTACTCTGGAGGCTGAGATCTGAGGATGGCAGTTCAAAGCCAGCCTGGGCAAGAAAGTCCGTGAAACTCTTACCTCCAATTAACCACTTGAAAATTGAAGTGGCTCTGTGGCTCAAAGTGGTAGAGTGCTAGCCTTGAGCAACAGAACTCAGAGACAGGGCCCAGGCCCTGAGTTCAAATCCCACGACTGAAAAAAAATTTTAATATTAATTGTATTTCTATATAATTCCAATAAATAATTGGGATTTAAAATGTAGAACAATACCATTTACAAGAGCATCAAAATAAATGAAGTGCCTGTACATAAATTAGACAAAATATGTGAAAGAACTGTACATTGCAAACTACAAAACAAAGATGAGAGAAATTAAAGAGCAAAATAAAAAGGTTCTCTGTCTTCCTGATGCTCCAAGACTATTTTCTAGGCACACTTGATTCCCACTTTCCTCAGCCTCTATCAGAAAGGGCCTCCAGGTGGCGCTCTTTCATTCAGTTGTTTGGTGATTGTCAGCCTATGTGCCGAGAAATAATGTTTCCTACCTTATTTCCTCTGCACAAACCTCAGAATCATCTTTAAACTGACAAAGAGGATCACAGGAAGTATGTTCAACACACCATAAGTTCAGATGGGCACTTTGAATCGTTCCCTCAACTCACACAGCCTGTGGTTTATTCACTTTCTCCATGCCTTTCTACCTCTCCTTAAAATTCATGTGCTCTGCCTAAAAGACTTCCCCAATTCCACCATAGTTTGTGTATTTTTTCACCTCTCAGTGAAGATTGCTTCCCACCTAGATACAATGCTCAAAAAAGAAAAAAACAGTTCCCTGGTTGATTGACTTCTGGATACTGAAGGAGGTACATTGCTTAGGGGGAAAAAAGGTCAGGATCGAACAGGACCACTCCTATTCAGAAGGGCCATGTTTTCCTGCAGAAAGGAAATATGGAGGCTGCTGCTGAAAATAAGTTGCGAAGTCCCTCTCGGAATAACCACACGAAACTCTGAACTATAGCCATTGTGACAATTGCTTCTGCTGACCATTTCCCCTTCACCATCTAGGGTCTCTCTGTTTTTCCAATTATTTTTAATAGTCTGGAAAATAATGACCTAGTAGAAATGTGAACAGGAATTGTCATCAGCATTTCTGAGAGAGGGAGTCATAACTGGATCATGTGGGTATGCACACAGCACTTCACCTTTTCTATTTCTGGTAGATTTTTTTGTGTGACCTATGGCTATAGCAAACTAATTACATATACCTGTGATGGGTTCCAGCCTAGCTGGGGAGTGGCAACTGCAGCCAGGCAAGACCAAATGCCGGGTTTACCCTAAACTCCACAGAGGTGATCCTACTTCCTGCTTATTTCCACTCACAAGGTCCAGGTGAAGGTGATTCAATTGCTGTGGGAGTGGAACATAGACTGCCCATAGGTATGGTGATACTGTGTCTAGATGAAAGTTCTCATGTGACCAACAAGACACAGGACCTTCTATGACAGACCATAACCATGGTTCTAATGCTCTCCCCTGAGCAGGTTTGTCTACTCTCTTGGGAACCAACAACCTTGGAGTAGGGATGGCAGGTTACAGAGCGTTGTCCAGGTTTTGCTACTTCCCCGTTTTAAATTGGAATCCACTTCCCCTTGCCTCAAATCTGGCTGGCCTTTATGACTTCATTTGACCAATTGTATGTGACAGAAGTGATGCTCTGGAACTTTCAAGGCTAGATGAAATTGTATCTGTGTTTATAGAAGCAAAAAATTTGACTTATACAGGACTAATGGATATGGAAATGAGATTTTGTGGTGGATTTTACATATAAGACAAGAAGTCTTCTACCTTCCACCCAAGCATTTTGGAGCAAGCTCTCTTAAGTAAACCAGCTACCAGATAAGATGCCTAAAGATTATACCAGGATGACCTTGTAAGGAAGCTTGAGTCGCCCATTTCAAGAAGCCACATGGATAAAGAGATGCCCAGCTTCCTGTGACTAAAGAACTACCAGAGAACTACCATCTGATGATTACCACAGTGTCGCATAGACCCCATGAGAGAATGATCCAAGGGACTCAATGCCTAGAACCAAAAGAAATCTTTTTTTAAAAAGCTTATTTTTCTTAAATGCCACACTGAAAAAAAAAACCTACAGTTAGATCAAATATTATCTTTGGTGAAGGGGAGGTAGGTAACCCATATACAGGAATTTTGCAAGTTCTAGTGGCGTCTACTTTTTTTTAAGTTGTTAAAGAATAAAGCCATCTGGAGAAGATCCACTTTGAAAGCATTACAGGCAGCTGGAGATCCACCCTCAGCCATGTCCCAAATGCTGACAATGCCAGCGCTGGTTCAAGCCAACAGGTGTGTGTCACCATGGCCCCAGTGAATGCGCTGGGTTTGAGAGCTGGGGTGTGCGCTTTGACCGCCTCTCTGTGCTTGTGACTCAGCCTCAATCCTCATCTTTCACTCATCACACTCCAGTCTCCTGCGAGGGAAACACCCAATTCTTCCTTTTGTCTGGGGAGAAAAGCATCTACTTTACTTCTTTATTTTTCCAAAGACTGACATAACTATAGGAACCAACATGAAATGTCACTCAGCCAAAGGAGAGAGATTTCCTCCACTAGGGTTTTTTTTCTTAAACTCGCCCTTTTTGGGTTCAGTAAAAACCCTCATAACAAACAAGTGAAGTCATGCCCTCCTTCTCCTGTGCTTTGTAGAGACTGTGTTGTCCCTCACAGGCAGTATCCGTGGAGAAGAGACCCAGACCCATCCCCCCAACCACAACCCTATCATAGCTGATGTCTGGAGACACACAACTCCCCAGAGGCTCATGGTTCATGGCAAGTAGAGCAGCTAGGTGGAGTGGGGAGTAGCTGGCATATGGGGGAAAGAACATCTGACAAGGTCACCAGAGCAAGCCACACACAGCTGGTGTAGCCTCTGACGGATCCCAACACTGAGCTAGGCAGTCAAGTATGAGGGTAAAGAGAGAAAGATGGCGCTGGACTTCTATGGCTTGGTCTGATTCCTCATGTTGCCATGTGCTGGTCCACCCCACCTTGGGCTGCCTTTTCATTCTCTTTACCAACCCTAGGAGCTCATGAAAGTGATCATGGGTTTAGTGCTCCTGTCCACCGTTGGGCCAATGAAGGCTATTATTGTCACATTGCATTGTATACCAGGAGGTCACAGGAGGAGCAGAACTGGGCAGAGCTGTCAGGGCTGGCTTGATGGAGGATGCTGCTCTCCAGTGGACCATGAGGAAGGAAAGGATTGAGAAAGACCAAAAAAGCAGCCGTCCTCCCAAGGGGGACTGAGGGAGGGATTTGTATCCTGTGGGGGAGAGACAAAAGTAAGGAAACTTGACCTAACCTGTGAGAGAGGTTTCGATCAAGGAACCATATGGAAAATAAGCTTTGGGAGATAAGGGAGCCCCCAACTATGAAGGATCTAGGAAAAATATGAATGCTGGGTAAAGGATGTGAATGAACTTCTGCTGCTGCTCCATACCACAGATTATTTATCCAGCACCATTGTTCTTAAATATGGATTACTCTGTCCTATCTTGTGAGGCTGCTCTAAATAAACCCCATTGGAACAATAACAATATTATCTGTTATAGTTAATATAGATTTAACATGTAGGAAGAGGGTACTTTGAGGTTTATTCCTCCTGCTCAGAAACAAAATTATTTTTATCTAGTTAGATGTTTTCTTTTTTCTGATATTGGGGTTTGCATTCAGAGGGTCTCATATTTGCATGATTGGTGCTCTACCCTTTGAGCCCCCCCCCAGCATTATGTTGGTTTATTAGAGATGGAATCTCAAGGGTTTTTCTGCCTGGCTGGCTTCACATTGCAGTCCTCCAGGTCTCAGCCTCCTGAGTCGTTAGGATTACAGATGTGAGCCACTGGGGCTCAGTTCAGTTGGATGTTTTCTAAAAGATGAACAAAGCCTCCTCTTAATTAGAAGATTCTAGGAAAAGAACCTCTCTTCTTTCAAACACTGATATGCTCCAGCAGTAAATCAGCACACTGAGAAGAAGAGCAAGCATGAATCGCCACATCTTCACCAAGAGTCAGTCTGGCTTTATTCCATGGCGCATATGTCATAGCCCCCAACCTGGGCATCGTGCAGACAAGGTATACTGGGGTGCTACCAAGTAATAAATTAATTCTCTCAGAGTGAGGATCAAGAATCATGAAAGGTTTTCCTTTTTTTCTGTACAGTTGTTGCTAATCTTTCTTTGGCACCTTGCTAATTTGGGGGCCCCTTTAATTTAACCTTAGCTTCCTCTTCTTGAAAAGGAAATAGAGGAGTCTGGGTAAGTGGTAGAAAATGCAAAGCATGCCAAGTGTAAGAGCAAGTTCAGCCATACTATGGTTAGGCCCCTTTGAAAAGAATCGCTTAAGACTTTAAAGCTCAGTGTATTTCTTAAGTTGTACAAGAAGAATCCAATCATTTTTCACAAAATTATGACCATTTTTTCAAGCCAACTTATGGTTAGCTAAACAAACACAGAGCCAAAAGAAAGTGCATTTAAAATGAGAAAATTTTGGGTGGTGGCCACTACACTGAACTCTGAAATCTTATCCTTCCTGTTCTGCTGTTACTGTAGCCCGATAAAGGTTTGTTGAATGAGCAAATGAATACACTGAGTAAAATCTAATAGTAATAATAACCACTGTGTGTTAAAAAATAAAAGATCAGGACTGGGAAGATGGCTCAGTGGTAGAGCGCTTGCCTTGCAATGCATGAGGCCCTGGGTTCAATTCCCCAGCACCACATAAGCAAAAAGAAAAAAGCCGGAAGTGGCGCTGTGGTTCAAGTGGTAGAGCGCTAGCCTTGAGCTGAAGAGCTGAGGGACAGCGCCCAGGCCCAGAGTTCAGGCCCCACAACCGGACCCAGAAAAAAAAAAAAAAAAGATCATAAACTTCTAGAGCCAAACCAAAAAGGAAATGAAAATGGTCAATGAAGAAGTCCTGTGTATCCAATGTAAGTACAATCATGTCATTACCAAAAACACAGATTCACTCTCCACCATGCAAAAATAACTATGCTAACTTGTTAATGTAATAAATGAAGTGCAGCCTTAATTCCTATCCTGAAGGAGCTTGTAGATTAGTGGAGGAAACAACCCACGAGTTCATTCAATGGAAATATTTGAAAACAATAACACAGAGACTGATGTGAGAAAGATAGTGTGTCAAACTGTGCTGGCAACTTGGGGAATAGGTGGGGTTACTCGGAAATGTGAAATTCCTTACTGAAAATGACTTACTGAGACTGTTTCTATTTGATCCTATGAGAATAAGATCAAGGCTAATAATGCAGCTGGAAATGAGAATAAAGTTGAAGTAAAAATGACACTTGATGGTGGAAGCTGAGAAGGAAGGGGAGGCGGAAGCTAAGCTTAAAGAATGTGTGGGGCTGGGCCACCTATCCATTCTGAGATACTTTTTGAAAATGAGTAATGATCAAGAGAGTCAAGAGACAACAAATGGATTGGAAGGGAAGTATTTGCAAACAATGAATCCAATGAGGAATTAATTAATACCTCAAATGCATAAAGAACTCAAACAACTTAGTAGCAAGATTCAATTGAAAAGTAGACAAAGGACCTGCCTAGACAGTTCTCAAAAGAAGACATAGAAATGGCCAACAAGAACACAAAAACAGTAATGTTCTCTGAGGAGGTAAGGTCTGAGGATCATGGTTCAAAGCCAGCCAGGGCAGGAAAGTCTGTGAGAGTCTTGTCTCCAAAAAACTAAACAGAAAAAGACAGAAGTGGTGCTATGGCTCAAATGGTAGAGCACTAGCCTTGAGCAAAGGAACTCAAGGACAGTGCCCAGGCCCTGAATTCATGCCCCACAACTGACCAAAAAAAAAAAAAAAATCAAGGTGATGGTAATCTCATGCTGGTTAGAATGACTATAATTGAAATGGAAAAAAAGAAAAGAAAAATCTAGCCAAATATGGAATCAAAATGAACTTTCATGTACTGTTGGTGGCAATGTAAACTAGTGTAGCTACTATGGAGAACAGTACAGAGGTTCCTCAGAGTACTAACAATTGATCTACACGCGGTCCAGCTATCTCACTCCTGCATATGTAACCAAAAGAAATGAAGTTACCACACTGAAATAACCCATGCCCATACTGATTTCAGCACTATCGACAATAACTGAAAGATAGAAGCCAGCCTATGTACCCATCAACAGATATCAATGGATTAATAAAATATGGTATTTATACAGAGTGGAGTATTTTTCAGCTATAAAGAATGAAATAGTGTCCTTTGTAGGAAAAAGGCAATGTAACTGGAGGACATCATGTAGACACAGAAGGACAAATATGGGCTGGGAAGGTGGCTCAGTGGTAGAGTGCTTGCCTTACATGCATGAGGCCCTGGGTTCGATTCCTCAGCACCACATAAACAGAAAAGGCTGGAAGTGGTGCTGTGGCTCCAGTGGTAGAGTGATAGCCTTGAGCTGAAGAGCTGAGGGACAGTGCGCAGTCCCAGAGTTCAGGCCCCACAACTGACAAAAAAACGAAGGAAGAGGAGGAGGAGGAGGAGGAGGAGGCGGAGGAGGAGGAGAAACATCACAGAACTGAAAGTAAAAAGAGTAGGGGAGATCACTCCGTTCTGGGATGGGAGTGAGGAGAACAAGGGCGTCAGGAGGGTGGGTGGGAATGAGGGCCACAAGGGTTTAAGGAGGGAGGGTGGGTGAGCATCATCAGTGCACAATGTGTGCGTGCAGGGACATATCAGACTGAAGCCATTGCTTTCTATAATCAATGTGTTTTAATAATTACATAAAAATTGCCCTCCCCACAAAAATGTAACTATGTGAGGAAATGACTATGTTAAATGCCTTGATTCAGTATTCTAAAACGTAGACACAGATCAAAACCATCATGTCAACAGGCATAGTGGTACATGCTTGTAACCTCAACACCTGAGTGGTAAAAGCAGGGGGATAAGGAGTCTGAGGCCAACTGAGGCTACAGAGTAAGGCCCTGTCCCACGCGTCATATTGTATCATACAGTATATTATATATGTGTTAATACACATAATATAGTGTATATACTTATATATTATATTTATAGTATATATTATTATTTATATTATATTTATAGTAAGTTATATGTACATTATATATTATTATATTACATACATTTATATGTATTGAAACATATTTATATAGTATATGTGTTATAAGATATGGTATATAATATATATTATGATAAGATATACATGTTATAATATTGTATACTCTATGTGTTAGGTAATATATACTATATAACATATATTCCTTTTATTTCTTAGCTAAATTAAAAATAAAGTACAATAATGGTGAGTAGATTTTCTTATACCATGGTGAACAAGCTGCTTATCTTTTGGACTGCTAATTTCCTGTTTCTAAAAAGCCATTTTTCAGCCACGTTCCTAAAATACTAGCTACTCAGAAGCTGACATCCAGAGGATTGCTATTTGAAGCCAATCCAGGCAGCAACGTTCTCAAGACTCCATCTTCAAAATAAGCAGCAAAAAGCAGTGCTGGAGTCATGGCTCAAGTGGTAGAGTTTCAACCTAGCAAGCTGAAGGCTCTGAACTCAAACCTCAGTTCTACTGATATATTTCATTATTTTCCCCTATATTTTCACATGTGTATGACTCTGAATATGATAATATACATAAATCTCCTCTGTAATGCTTGGTGCATTGTAGCTACTCAGTAGATTATGGCTGCCTCCTCACGGGTTTGTCTGGTTCAGCCTTTTATGGTAATCCTAAGGTTTTCTAGTCACTCTGTCTGGATAATCATCCGTGGCAGTTGGCCCCTGTTCCAGTTCTGTTGCTGACTCACCTGCGACCTTGGGCACATCCCATGTCTTCTCTGAGCCTGGGCTTTTCACCAATAAAGTGGGGTTAATATCTGTCCAATGTGCTTCCAGGCTAGCTATAAGGATAATGCATGTGAAAGTACCATGACATGCATAAAGTGCCCAGCAAATCTAAGGTATTATTGGGATTAGGTCCCCTATGAATCATTCCCCGAAATGGAATGTCCATCACCAGGGTGAGGCTGGAGAAATGCGGGGTAACTTCAGTGAAGAAATGATTGCTTACATGGATTCCTTGAGAGGATTCTACCAGCTGTGTGGTGATTCGGGGGTAGGGGGGAGGTTGATTTTGCATAGCAAGGATGTAACTCAGCCTCTTAAATTTGGCATTACAGTTATAATTTGAGGTTAGAAAAAGGAGAAGGAAGTAAATGGTCCACAATATTTGTCAGGCAACCACAGAAACCATTGCATGCCCACATTCTACTGTAGAAATGAACATAATCTCTCATTTCCAGGAGTATGAAGGTGCTTCTCAGTTGATAGACTAGCTGTGAACACAAATACACACACACACACACAACACACACGTAGGTATTCAGAGACATGGAGAGCACTAGGTCTTATTTGCAGGTTGATAAACTGAGTCAAGATACGAGGATAACGTCCTATGAAATACCCACGAAGGAAATTTGACCGGGATGGACTTAAAATTCAGTTTCTGTCCTATAACCCTAAATCATGTTGAAAACAAATGGGAGTTCATTTTCACATGGAATAATTTAAATTTTGAAGTCAGCTCAAGTGATTAAAACCATGTATAATAAAACTATGCTTGGGCTGGGAAGGTGGCTCAGTGGTAGAGCGCTTGCCTTGGATCCCTGAGGCCCTGGGTTCGATTCCTCAGCACCACATAAGCAAAAAAAGAAAAAAGCTGGAAGTGGCACTGTGACTCAAGTGGTAGAGCGCTAGCCTTGAGCTGAAGAGCTGAGGGACAGCGCCCAGGCCCAGAGTTCAGGCCCCATGACCGGACCCCAAAAAAAAAAAAGCAAAACAAAAATAAAACAAACTATGCTTTAAAAGTTACCAGGCTCTGGTGGCTCATATCTATAATCCTAGCTACTTAGGAGGTACAGAGCTGAGGGTCATGGTTTGAAGCCAGCCCAAGCAGGAAAGTCCATGAGACTATCTCCAATTAACTGAAAGTGGTGCTGTGACTCAAGGGATAGAGAACTAACCTTGAGCAGAAAAGTTAAGGGACAGCACCCAGGCCCTGATTTCAAGCCCCATGACAGACAAAAATAAAAGTCCTTGAGTTCACTATAAAGTAGAATAAATGTGACTATAATGATAGGATTCTAATCACTTCTCCATAAGCCATCCTGGCTATCTGGCTGTTTCTCTAGGGTAAGACCAGAGCTTTATAAATTGAGTACTAGTTGGAATATTTGGTTTCTATTTGAAGACCAAAATATTCTCTTTCTCTAATCTCTGTCCATTCCTAACAAACAAATAAGTAAATAACAAGGATGACAAAAAAACTTAAAACACTAGAATAATATTCAGTGCAGCAAAAGGCTACATCATAACTGGCAGCTGAGATCCACCTCTCCAACCTCACTCACAGCCTGAATGAATCAGACTACTTAAGTTTCACATTTTAAGCCCTTACTCCATACTTACCTGATCCTATTGGCTCCTTTGCAGAGAGGCAAGCCTGCTTCAAAAGATTTCCTTTCCCAAAAACTACTTTATTGATGTGTAATCTACAAATATTATACTCCATTTTGAGGATACAGTAATATATAGCCACATGACCACCAAATTCAATAGAAAGAATATTTCTATCACACTAAAAAGTTTCACTGTGTCCTTTGCAGTGAATCCCCACTTTTGATACCAGGCAACTATTGCTATACTTTGCTCTTTCTAGACTGCTCTAGAATTGCTTATAAAAGCAATGTCCCCTTATCGAAAATTTCATAGAAATGGAGTCATACAGCATTTTTAAAATTACCTCCCCACCAAAAAAATTTACCCACTTAAGCTAGATACTGGTGCACGCATCTAAAATCCTCACTCCGGGGAGGCTGAGCTCTGAGGATTGAAGTTCAAAGCCAATCTGGGCAGAAAAGTTTGTGAGATTCTTATCTCCAATTAATTAGCAAAAATCCAGACGTGGAGGTGTGCTCATGTGATAGAGTGTCAAGCAAGACCAGAAGGTCCTGAGTTCAAGCCCTAGTACAGGCATTCAAAAAAGAATCAGATACTTCACCATTTACCCAAAAGGGAAACAGCCTCTAGCCTCTAGGAGATACATAGAGATTCATTATGGCAATTTCCAGGAAATAGCTTATGTGGTTGTGTGGTTGTGGGGTTAAGTTTCACAATCTGCTGTCTGCAAGCTGGAGAACCAGAAAAGCCCATGGTATAATTCAGTCTAAGTCTGAAGATCCCTGAATCCAGGGATAAATTATGCAAAATTTGATCTAAGCCCTAAAGCCTGAAGTAGGAGCAATGATGTCTGATGTCTGATATCTAATGTCCCTGGGCAAGAGAAAGAAGAATGAATGTCTCAGCGAAGAAGAACAGAGGAAGAACAAGAGGAAGAAGAAGAAGGAGGAGGAGGAGGAGGGGGAGGAAGTGGAAGAGGGGGGAGGAGGGGAAGGAGGAGGAGGAGGAGGAGGGAGGGAGAAGGAGGAGGGAGAGGAGGAGGGGGAGGAAGAAGAAGACTCCCTCACCCTTCCTCTACCTTTTCTGTTCAGGCACCTAACAGACTGGATGATGCCCATGAGCACTAGTGAGGGGCAGTCTTTATTGAGTCTACTAATTGAAGAGTGACTCTCTTGAAATGAGTGTTGATGGCTCATGCCTGTAATCTTAGCTACTTAGGAGGCTGAGATCTAAAGATCACAGTTCAAAGCTAGCCTAAGCAGAAAAGCTCATGAGACTCTTATATCCAATTAACTAGCAAAAAGCCAGAAGTAGACCTATGGTTCAAGTGGTAGAGCACTAGCCTTAAGAAACAAGCTAAGAAACAGCACCCAGGTTCTGAATTCAAACCTCAATACTGGCACCAAAATAAAAGTTAATCTCTTTCAGAAATGCTCCTACATCTACAGCTAGTAATAATATCTTACCAGCCATCTGAGCACCCTTTAGCCCAGTCAAATTGATTCATATATTCAAACATCACAGCCCTCAAAGATATCCAAGTTTTTCTCCTTGAACCTGTGAATGTTCCCTTACATGGCCAAAGGGACTGTAGGATCTCGAGATGGGGCAATTAGTCTGGGTTATCCAGATGGGCTTAAATTAATCACAAATGTCCTATAAGAGGGTTGGCAAAAGGAAATGGAACCATAAAAGGCAAGTTGAAGACACAGAGGGAAGGAGATTCCAAGATAGAAGACCTTGTGCTGCTTGCTGGCTTTTAAAATGGAGGGAAGGATCTCCAACGAAGAAATATCAGCAGCCTCTCCAACGAAGAAATACCAGCAGCCAGCAGGAACTGAAAGAGGAAGGAAGCCTACCCTCTGCCAGAGCCTTCAGCCCTACCAACACCTTGATTTCACTGTCATAATTCAGGTTAGACTTGTCCTTCCTAGACTGGTAAGAAATAAATTTCTAGTGCATAGAGGTAGTAAGCTTGCAACCATTTGTTACAGACACATCAGAAGCTAATACCCGCTGGGCGCTGGTGGCTCACGCCTTTAATCCTAGCTACACAGGAGGCTGAGATCTGAGGATCAATTTAAAGCCAGCCAGGGGCAAGAAAATCCAGGAGACTTTTATCTCCAATAAACTACTAGAAAACCGGAAGCTGTGCTGTGGCTCAAGCGGTAGAGGGTAGAGAGCTCACCTTGAGCTGAAGAGCACAGCGACAGCGCCTAAGCCCAGAGTTCAAGCCCCACGACCAACAGAAAAAAAAATAGAGGAAGAAGCTAATACCCAGTGCTCATTTTACCCTGAGTCCCCTTTACAATACAGAATGACCCTCAACGAAGTAAAAATAATAATAATAATACACTGGGACATGACAAATTATACAGGTCTGAAGGCATTCACATACAGTGAGACCAAAGGTACAATACCTATATGCATCTGATCATATAAAATAATTTTTAACAAAATGAACTCCAGGAACTTGAAATAAGGTTCTTTTTTTCTTCTCTGCTGTTTTTGGTTTTCTGTTCTGTCTTGTTTATTCATTTATCTGTCTTTGGGAGGGTAAAGGGGCACAAAACTAGTGGAACAAAGGGTGAACACATGCAGCAGTGATACTCACTAGACACTGTGCTAAAAATGAATTCTCTAATTTGTAGGTAGGGATGGGAGGGAGAGACTAGGAGTGAGGGAAGGGATGACATTATCCAAAAAGAAGTACTCTTTACCTGACTTATGTAACTATAACTTCTCTGTGCATCACTTTTATAATAACAATAAAAAGGAATGAAAAGGGCTGGGAAAATGGCTCAGTGGTAGAGTGCTTGCCTTGCATGCATGAGGCCCTGGGTTCAAGTCCTCAGCACCACATAAACAGAAAAATGTGGAAGTGGTGCTGTGGCTCAAGGGGTAGAGCACTAGCCTTGAGCTGAAGAGCTGAGGGACAGTACCCAGGCCAAGAGTTCAAGCCCCACTACTTACCCCCCAAAAAAATAGAATAAATAAATAAATAATGCAAAAATAAATCCACTGGATGAAACACGTGTGCCTCATGCTTGTAATCCTACAACTATCAGGAGGCTGAGACTTAAAAGGATCTCAGCTCAAAGCCAACCAAGGTAAGAAAGTCTGAGAAACTCCATCTCTAATTAACCAGCAAAAGGCTGGACTGGAGGCATAGCTCAAGTGGTAAAGCACCAGCCATAAACAAGCAAGCAGAGCAAAAGCACAAGGCTCTGAGTTCAAGCCATTCACCCCCTAAACAGGTGCATGCAAACACACACACACACATACACACACACACACATTCATAGAGATATTAACATGTGGGAAAACACATTTTGGGGTCTCTCAACCACTGGAAGAATCAAATGAAACTTTCTTTTTCCCTGAGTTGGGGAGGGACGTAAAGGAGCTAATGGTCTCAAAGTATTTCTAGCAATGTTGGAAATTGTCTTTTGTGGGGCTGGGTTTTCCCCCTAGTTTTTAAAACAATAGAATTTATTCCCTCCCTCAATGCATCATCAGGACTAGTAGAAAAGTCCTGGAAAGAAAGAGCTAAGATTAGCTTCCACTCTCCCACGGAGACCTTGAGTGGCTGTCAGCTCTGCAGGGACCAGCAGCAAACCCTCACACAAATGGACTATTTAAAAAAAAAATGCCTTGTCAGAGGTACCTTGACCTGAAGGGCTGCTCTGGTCCTCGGATTCCCAGAGGCCCACTGAGGGTTATGCTCCCCCGCATGATGTATTTCCCCTGCCTTTTTTAGAGCTGCATTATGCTTGCTCCAGGAAACAGCCTCTTCCTCCTCATAAACACAGCCTTGGGTTCCTGACCAAGCATCGTGCCACTCTGTGGCTCCCTATCCATCCATCACATCTTGCTGTCACCCTGCCTGCGATTAGGGACAACTGGTCCAGCTCCAGAGCTGAACTCAGGGTGGAGAGAAGGAAGAGGCAAGCCCCAGGAGCAGTGAAGGGTCACACACACACACACACACACACACACACACACACACACACACACATGGATGGATGGATGGGTGGATGGATGGATAGACTCCTTGGGAGCTTGGCTGTCCTGTACAGTGAGCAAGTGTTTCTAGCCAGTGTGGTGGAAGCACTCAATGAAGATCACCACCAGATGAGGGCCTGGCCTTTCCATTCCCCCATGGTGTGTGCAAGATCAGGGAAAGGCTGCGTTCTGAAGGGGCTGTGCACTCCTGCACACAAGCGGAGCTGGAATGAAAAGTCCTGGCTTCCTGTGAGCCAGATGGATGGCTGGGGGTGGCGCGGGGGTGGGGTGGAACCAATCGACCCAGCCCCAGGATCTGCTCCATTGCTTGTGTGCTTATCTGTCAGACACGACACTCATTCAGTCATCCTATCAAGAAGGTACCTCTGTTCCTCCCATTCTGCTGATGAGGAAATTAAGGTATAGAAATAGGATGTAAGTGATGACAAGTAAGTTGTAGAGTCAATATTCAACTGTAGGTATTAGCTCAGTGTCCACATTTGTATGCTTCTCATGAGCAGCTAAAACTCTGAAGTCAGGTCTGCCTGTCAGTGCAGATGTGATCCATGTGTAAAATAATTCTCCCTCCACTGCTCCCAAGGGGGTCCTCCTCCTCCTCTTCTTCTTCCTCCTCATCTTCCTCGTCCTCGTCCTCGTCCTCCTTGTCCTTGTCCTCGTCCTCCTCATCCTCGTCCTCCTCCTCGTCCACCTCCTCCTCCACCACCTCCACCTCCTCCTCCTCCTCCTCCTCTTCTTCTTCTTCTTCATCTTCTTCTTCTTCTTCTTCTACTTCCACTTCTTCTGCTTCTTCTTGCTCCCTCTCCTCTTCCTCCTTCTCCTTCTCCCTCTCTTCTTCTTCTTCTTCTTCTTCTTCTTCTTCTTCTTTCTCCCTCTCCTCTTCCTCCTTCTCCTTCTCCCTCTCTTCTTCCCTCTCCTTCTCCTCCTTCTCCTTTTCTTTCTCCTTCTGCTCCTCCTCCTTCTCCTTTTCTTCCTTCTTCTCCTCCTCCTTCTCCTACACCTCCTCCTTCTCCTACCCTCCTCCTCCTCTCCTCCTCTTTCTCCCTCCTCCTTTTCTTCTTCCTCCTTCTCCTATTCCTCCACCTCCTCTTTCTTCTTCTCCTCTTCCTCTTCCACCTTTGTGTCCACCATCACCATCATGGTTCTCTGGAGTTCAACCACAATCACAACCAGAGTCATTGGAGGAGTGTTTTGTGCTATTTCATTTTGTTTTGAAACAAGATCTCGCCGTGATTCCCATCAAACTTCTCAACTCAAGCAACCTCAACTCAAGCTGCTACAGCCTTCTGAGTAGACAGGACTAAAGGTGTGCACCATTGCATCTGGCTGAGAGAACTTTTATAATGATGGAAAACATATGATTCCTTCTTTTTACTATGATTCTACTTGCTGGAGCTTCTGGGAACAGCTGTACTTTTTGTTGACTTGCTTCATGCCACAGGTTTTAGAATGGAGGTGGAAAGTGGGGTTCTTGTCCTACATTGCATCTTGTAGAGCAACAGGAAGTAAGGCATTTCTTCATCATTCTTCTTTATAATCATTTTTTTTGGTCTGTCTCCTCCAGAATCAAGCTTTCCCCAAACATTTAGAGCTTTATCTAAGGGGACAAAACTTAAGGAGGCAAGTTTTACACAGTTTGCTTTAATGAGTATGTGAGTGCATAATCCTCCAAGCATATAGTCCCTGAAATGTTCCTTTCCCTCCAGATCCAGACTTCTGGGCTCCCTGGTCTCCCTTGGGATCTGGAGCTGAGCTATGCATGAGGACAGCAAATGCAGGGCCAAGAGAACGCCTTTTGGAGCTGACACAGGGTGACTGGCGGTGGCATAGAGGTCTTGGTGTCAGGCTTCATGAAGCTGCTTTCCAATCCCTTCATTTTTCTGTTCTGGGAATCCTTGGTCAATGGTTTCAATCTAGTACCCCAGGTAAAGTTAACCTAAGCAGGGACTGGTGGAGACTAAGACAAGAGGACCCAAAATCCAGAGTCATCCTTGGTTACATGGAAGATGGAGATTTGATGTCTTTCTGGACTATCGAAATGAGGATCCAGACTGTAACCTCCCTGTCTTGGTTTGATTTTTGTTATTGTTAATTGTTGTTGTTCTCTTACTTTCTAGTTATAAGTGGCAACTATATAACCCTAAACCCAAGTTAGTAGTGGAAGAAGCTGAGGCCAATCCAATTTTTGCCTTGGTATGCTCAAGTTTTTGAAAGAGGCAGACCCTGGAAGATTCTTCCCTGAGAATGTGACTGGCTCAGGAAGAAATATGTAAAGATTCTGACATTCAAAACAGTTCATGTTCAGGGCTGGGAAATTGGCTCAGTGGTAGAGTGCTTGCCTTGCTTGCCTGAAGCCCTGGGTTTGAGTCCTCAGCACCACATAGTCAGAAAAAGCAGAAGTGGCACTGTGGCTCAAGTGGTAGAGCGCTAGCCTTGAGCTGAAGAGCTGAGGGACAGTGCCCAGGCCCAGAGTTCAGGCCCCACAATGGACCAAAAAAAAGTTTGTGTGAGTAAAGAAACAGAGCAGAAAGGACAAACTCAACAGACCAACAGGTTTTATTTGGTAGGAAAGCCTGGGAAAAGTAACTAAGAGTGGATATGGTGCACCCCCACCCCCTCACTCCTTACTACTAGGGTCCTTTGAATTATTAGGCAGAAAAAATGAAGGCAGGCAAGACGGTGGGAGCTGGGTAAGATGGAGGCAGAGTGAGTGAGCAGTGTTACTTTGGCTGAGGAGCGTCCAGGTTTCAACAGCATCCGCCAGGTGTGTCAGCATCAAGCATAGCCTTAGTCTCAGGCTCCCTTCCAAAATGGCTGGGTGCGTTTGTGCAGTGGTGAAGGGGAGGGGAGATGATCCAGCGATGCCAGCAGCAAGGACAGTTCTAAGATATGGCTGCAAGGGGGAAAGGTAAGTCATTTTCCATCACTTCACCCAAATCAAAACCCAGTGAAGGCTGGTTTGAGTGTGCTCCCCACAGATTTCCATGCTAGAGCCTAAGTATTTACTTATAATGATATTGCTGGCCAGCGGTAGCTCACGCCTGTAATCCTAGCTACTCAGGAGGCTAAGATTTGAGGATCAGGGTTCAAAGCCAGCCCTGGACAGGAAAGTATGTGAATTTTGTTGTTGTTGTTGTTGCTGCTGCTAGTCGTGGGGCCTGAACTCTGGGCCTAGGTGCTGTCCCTCAGCTCTTTAGCTCAAGGCTAGCGCTCTACCACTACTTCTGGCCTTTTCTGCTTATGTGGTACTACAGATTCGAACCTAGGGCCTCATGCATGCAAGGCAAGCACTCTACCACTGAGCCACCTTCCCAGCCTCCAAGTATGTGAGACTCTTATCTTCAATTAATTGAAAAAAAAAAAAGCCAGAAGTGGAGCTGTGGCTTAAATGGTAGAGTACAAAAATAGCTCAGGTTTCAGGTCCAGAGTTCAAGTCCCAAGATTTCACACACACACACACACACACACACACACACACACACACACACACACACACACACACACACACACACACACACACACACATACATAATTCCAGCCCACTGATGGATGGATGGATGGGTGGATGGATGGATAGACTCCTTGGGAGCTTGGCTGTCCTGTACAGTGAGCAAGTGTTTCTAGCCAGTGTGGTGGAAGCACTCAATGAAGATCACCACCAGATGAGGGCCTGGCCTTTCCATTCCCCCATGGTGTGTGCAAGATCAGGGAAAGGCTGCGTTCTGAAGGGGCTGTGCACTCCTGCACACAAGCGGAGCTGGAATGAAAAGTCCTGGCTTCCTGTGAGCCAGATGGATGGCTGGGGGTGGCGCGGGGGTGGGGTGGAACCAATCGACCCAGCCCCAGGATCTGCTCCATTGCTTGTGTGCTTATCTGTCAGACACGACACTCATTCAGTCATCCTATCAAGAAGGTACCTCTGTTCCTCCCATTCTGCTGATGAGGAAATTAAGGTATAGAAATAGGATGTAAGTGATGACAAGTAAGTTGTAGAGTCAATATTCAACTGTAGGTATTAGCTCAGTGTCCACATTTGTATGCTTCTCATGAGCAGCTAAAACTCTGAAGTCAGGTCTGCCTGTCAGTGCAGATGTGATCCATGTGTAAAATAATTCTCCCTCCACTGCTCCCAAGGGGGTCCTCCTCCTCCTCTTCTTCTTCCTCCTCATCTTCCTCGTCCTCGTCCTCGTCCTCCTTGTCCT
>NW_012267252.1:3101169-3229011 GCF_000151885.1 Dipodomys ordii
CACACACACACACACACACACACACACACACACACACACACAAACACACACACACACACACACAACCTAAATATGGTGATTCACACCTGTAATCCAAACTATTCTGGAGACAGTGAGGCAGGAGGATAGGAAGTTCAAGGCTCCCTCAGGCAAAACTAGTGACATCCTATCTTAAAACAAAGTACAAAAAAAAGAGCTGGGAGCCCTTTTGTAGGCAAATGGTAGTAGAATGCTTGCTTGATACTCTTGGTTGGATCTCCGGTACCAGAAAGAAAAAATAGTTGTAGATTTATCATTTTAGAAACTATGTACTACTATAATGAAATTCTTCCCTTTTTCAAAGAGCATAGCTCTTGGAAATAACCCAGATTGGATACTTGCACTGGTACAAACTTATGCCTGAAAATGTTTACAGGGTAACTTAAAATGTCCTCCCAAAGGCCCAATCACTCTGCCCAAAACCCTCTCTCAAACCAGCTCAAACTCTAACTTTTCCATGAATCTTTCCCAAAGAAATCCTCTTCTCCAACTAGCTAGAGTGCTAGCTATTTATTTGGCCTCTTTTTAGAGCTATTTCTGTTCAGTTCTTTTCCATACTGAAAGTTCTCCAGGACACAATCTTGTCTCTAGAGAGCCTAGAAAATTCCAAGTGCTCCATAGTAATAAGTAAATAAATTTGAGATACTGCCTTTTAAATTCTGAGCTTCTATATGCTATTGTCTGTTTGTAATAGTAATAGAGTGTCTATTTGACAAGTAGTTTGTCTATTTGTCTATTTGTATGGGGCTCTCACCTAAATTGTTACATTCAGAAATTGATATTCCTGCTATTTTTTTCTGATTTGATATTTGTTCTGAAGTTAGGATTAAGGAATATTTGAGTGGCAATATATATGGGGGGGGACTATTATGTGCCAAACTCCAGCTCAAAAAGTTTGAATGTGTCTGTAATTTACTTCTCATGGTGACACTATGAGGTAAAAGCTATTTAGTTTTCCCATTTTCCAACTAAAGAAACAAAGGCACTTGCCTAGGATCAATTAGGTTGTATAGAGAGGAATTAGTTTATATTCTTTACTTCTGAGAAGCTGCCTCCTCAAAGATAAAAATATACATAAAACTGTTTTTGAGCTCCTACTCTCAGTTCCATATTGCAATGCTAATTCTCCAGCAGATAACCAGCAGTTGTGAATAGACGTTTTCTTGATTAAACAACAACAACAATAACAACAATAGATACTACTTAAAAGAGAAACAAGAAATTCACAATGTGATCACCTAAAACACACTGTCATTTTAGAGTATTCCAGTCTTCACCATAGGTACCTTTAAAAACAAAACAAAACACAGAACTCTATCCCTAAGCAGTTCTGTGTACACTTTTAAGCACACAGGAGTCTGTTTGGTGGTAAAGACAAAGGTAGCCCTCAAGATAAGCTTCATCTATTCTGCAGCTTAGCCTGGGGCTCATCCAAGAGACAGAAACCTGAAAATGTAACAAAGATTACAGTGCCATTAACAGGGAGCTAATTTCCTCCTGCACAGTGGAAGACAGCTTGTCTGCAGCAGGAGACAGCAGCAGGAGAAGACAGGGTAGAAGTTAATGGCACTGGCTTGTGCCTTGAGTGTCATATGTTATGTCTACCGCTGCTGGATGTGTAGCAAAGAGTAAATGCACTTCACTAGAAAAATGTCACCTTTTAGCTCCCTTCTCTGATCTTAACTGTTTGGTTATTGAAAGTCTCTTTTTTTCTGAGGAAGACACCATACAAAGTATTTCTCCCTTCTCTCTCATTTCTCTTCTCCCTTTCCCTCCTCCTCTTCCTCTTTCCTTGTTTCCTCCTCCTCTTCCTTTTCTTCCTCCTCACTGGCTCATTCTCTCACTTTTCTTACGTACAGATTTTGTCCTTACTGAATAGTATATGTGATTATTGTGTACTTAATTTACCAGTTCTTTATGTGCCCTTGAACAATGCTCCAGAGACACCCCAGTGACTATAGTAAGTTCCTTGAGTATTAGACCTCCAGATCTTCAAGTCATGCAGAAGGAAAGAAGGGAAAAAGAGGTAGGGAGAGAAGGAATGAAGGAAAAGAAAGAGGAAGAGAGAATGGAGAGGAAGGAAAGAAGGAAGAGAGAGGGAAGGAAGGAAAGAAGGAAGAGGGAAGCTCTAGGGGTGACAGAAATCTTGTCTGCCTTGCTGAATAATGCCTAACTAAACATGCTCAATAGACATCTGTGGGCTGCTTGACAAAGAAATGGTACTTTTGAAACTCCTTTCTTCTTCTAGATCCACGTGCTGGAGTCCTTTGCTGGGTCCCATCATGGCTCTGTTTTCCTTCAAGGGAAAGAATAAGTGTCCAGGAGTACTCTTCTTGGCCAATCAGGATGTTGAGTAAGCATAGCTTACTTACAGACACTTATACAGTGCTTCTTTGATCTTTCACTCACCCAAAATTAAAAGCCTACTTCATGCAACAGTCTGCTATGTTCTGAGGATACAAAAATAAATAGAACACAGTCATTTTGGTCCCAACACTGACAATCTAGGAGCAACCGCTGATTGCTTTTCAATGTGGTGAATATTCTCATACATGGCTGTCTCTTCTTAATTTTAGTGATCCAGAGAGATCAGTGTTATTTGTCCCATTTTACAGATGGTGAAACTGAAGCTTGGGACGTTAAATATGTTAAACAAATGGCAAAGAAATAGTCTCTGGAAGGCTTAGAATGGAGGGATCTCTGGCAGCAAAAGCATATAATAACTACTTACATTGTATAATGACTTACATTTACAAGGCACCTTTATCATGTATTATCTCACTTGATCCAACAAGTGTATGGAATAAGCATTGCTAGACTCACTTTCCCACAGAGAAGCCCCAAAAGAGTCATCTGGTTAAGACATAAAGTTCTTAGGGGATAGGAGCTGAATCGGACCCAGCTCTTCAGAGTCTATGCTCCATTTCTGTTCTACTCTTCCATGTTGTTTTGGTTGGTTGGTTTGGAGGCTGGAGTTTGAGACTATGTAGCCCAGGTTTAATCTCCCTCATAATCCTCATGCCTCAAGTCTCCCAAGTGCAGGAATGATAGTCATGTACTACATGCTCAGCTTTTCTCATATTCTTACTAAACTGTGATGTCTATGAACAGACCCACCTGCTGTGTCTAAGAGTGTGATCCAAGACCCTGTTGAAGACATGTGTGGGAGGATGCAAAGCAAACAGCACTGCTAGAGTTGAAGCTCCTGCCAGGTGAAAATTTATTAGAGCTATGTTTACTCTGGGCTGTCAATTATAATCTCTTGCTTAATCTAGGACTAGCAATTGCATGTTGGGTATATCTTGCATGTTTCTTAACATTTGGAACAAGCTCCATTTTGGCACTTTAACACTGTAATCATGCTCATCAAAGTTCATGGTCTAATTATTACAATAGGAAAGACAGGTCCTCAATTAATATGCTAAAGCTCTTCCTGGCTTCTAATAACACTTGTTTGCCCACTGGCAATTACACAAACATTAGTTCCAGACTTTGTCAAAATATGTCTGATGGATATCAAGATTACCAAGGAACATAGGGAGAGCATGGGAAGAGAGAAAGGGGAGGGGAGGGAAGGTAGAGAGAGAAAGGGTATCTGAAAATTCTAAAGGGTAGTGATATTTTTTTGCTCATTTTTTTTCTCAGTTGTGGGGTTTGAACTCAGGGCCTAGGCACTGTTCTTGATCTCTCATTGCTCAAAGCTAGAGCTCTACCACTTTGAGCCACAGCACCACTTCTGTTTTTTCTGGTGGTTAACTGGAGATAAGAGTCTTATGGACTTTCCTCCCCAAGCCGGCTTCAAACCATGATCCTCAGATCTCCGGAATAGATAAGATTACAGGAGTGAGCCACAGGTACCCAGCTTACTCATTTCTTTATTGTCCATTCATATCTATGGCATAATCTCCATGGCAAGCACTCACTTTGTGGATGGATGGATGGATGGATGGATGGATGGATGGATGTTACAAAGGTACCAACTTGGGAAGACCACAGGAAAGCAAAAGAAGAGAATACTTAGAGTGGAGGGAGAAGTTAACATAGAAATGTGGCTTGCCATGGGCCATATAGTTCAATTCTGACCTTGATGTCAACAAGGATGAGGAATTAAAATAGCACTTGGTATAGCAGGCTACTTCTACCACTAACAAAGTCGTCTTTGACAAGTTTCCCTTCTAATGTGTAAAAATAGCATCAAGAATAGGATGCCAGCTAGGTGCCAGTGACTCACACATGTAATCCTAGCTGCTTAGGAGGCTGAGATCTGAGGATCATGGTTTGAAGCCTGAATGAGCAAAGATTCTTATCTCTAATTAACCAGGAAGAAGAAGGAGGGGGGGGGATAGAACGTGGGAGATATCAAGGTGAAAACCCTTGATTCAGTTAATATGTACTTTTAAAATCAGAATGGGAGTAAAGCGGGCTCTGGTTGGGGAGGGGAAGGTATCTGTGGAGGAGGAGGAGGATGAATGATGGTGAATATGGTGGAAATTGTTTGCATATGTGAAAATAAAACAATGAAACAACTTTTTTAAGAAATGGGAGGCTACAAGAGAGCAATAGGAGGAATGAGGTTGGTGAAGTACATTGTATGCATATAGGAAATATCACCATAACCCTCTCTTGAACACATAATGTATACCAATCAAAATAGTTTTTAAAAAGCTGCCATCCCTTGGCAGCTTCCTTCCCAGGGAGTCTTGCATGTCCTAGCCGCTGTGCCCACACCGTACATATGAATATGTACCGTCTCTATGCAGTGTCCAGGAAAAAAGCTTATGCCTTCCAACCTTACCACTTGGCTTGGGGGGTGCTCCTCCTTCCTTTCATCATCCAGGCAGCCCCCCAAATAAGCTGAGGCTGTTAACTGATGACATTTAGGTGCAGCAATTCTCAAACTTCATGTGAAAATAATTTTGAGTCTATTTGGAATGTGATCAATGAACTCAGGACTATTTGTGAACCAGCAACTTGGTCTCCAGTAGAAATCACTGATACTGACCTTGCACATTATTCCTGCTACAGATACCTTTAAATTACATTTATACTCATTACTGCTTTAAAATTATGCTTGTGTACCATTAGATTCCGTTATTTAGTTGTTCAGTAAATATTATGTATATATTAAAGTTTTTGAAATTGAACATTATTGGCTTCCTTTATAGTCCTATGTATTACAGTTAGGAGAGAAAGGGGGAGAGGGAAGGGAGGGAGAGAGGGAGAGAAAGGGGTAGGGAGAGAGAGGGAGAGAGAGAGAGAGTTTAAAAGTCCCCTGTTCCAAACAGAGCCAATTATACTAAAGAACCAAAAAATGATTTCTGACACCTTTCTTCTCCCTGTTTTCTCGATCGATCTCTTCTCTCTATCTCTCTGTCTTCCCCCTTCCTTCCCAAGAAATGCTGAGGTCTGGGGGCTAAAGAAAGCCATCTCCCAGTGTCCTGAAAGACACCTTACCCATGATTAGGAGAGGCTGGCTTTTCCTGCCGCTTCCCTTGGCCTGGAAACCCTATCAATACCTCGTTTTCCCACTCAAACCGAGCCACCCTTCCTAGCTCAAAAATCTACTCTGTGATGTATTCACCGGAGGGGTTACGAAAATCACACTGTAAAGGAGTAGACACTTCCTGGAATCAGTGGCTCAAGGCTCAACAGAAATAGAAAACAGAGATGAACTAGCCGTGTGCAGGACCGTCCTCCTTGGTTTAAGATTTTTTTTGTTTAAGGCTGGCCCCAGAGTAAACAGGGTGGGCATATCCTTTTGGAAAGAGAAGCAGAAGCAAGGCCATCTAAACTGGCTCAACGCCCGCCCAGGTCACAAGGCGCTTTGGGCAGGGCCCACGGTTACTCGTCAAGTAAGTAGCTGTTGAAAACCCTTCGCAGCTTACATGTGGGGAAGGAGCCTGGAACCAGGGCACCCTGGGCCAGGGCCAGGGGCAGGGGGGGGGAGGGGCGGTGGGCAGTTGGGCATCAACACCCGCTGCTCCCAGCTAAGAGTTTATCTGTGTGTCCACAGCCGGAAAGGAATCAGCATTCCTGGGCTTGTGGCTTAGAGAAAATTGATGACTGGGCCAGCCGATCCGGCGGACTCCCCACCCTGGCGATCCGAACACCCCAACACCCGGGCGGGATTTCTGGATGGAGGGGCAATGCCCCTCCTCTAGCTGCGGCTAAGACAGGGATTTCTTAGAAGGTTGGGGGGCCAATCAGCGGCTATAAATCTTCGCGAAGCTTCGCCCGGTTTACGAGGGAGTTGGTGGGACTGCTCTTCTCTCCCGCGCGGTCTATTTACAACCCTGAAATCTCGGTGTTAATGGACCTGGGATAATGGTGTTTACTTGACCGATAAAGCGCTCAGCTTCCTGGGGGAGCGGCTGTAAAAATGTTCTGGGGCGAGGAGGTGGAAAGGGGCGTTGGAAGGGCGGGGGGGGGGCACCAGGTTCTCTTCCCAGCCAGCCTCCGTCCTCCCCTCTCCCCCCCCACCCTGCCCCCCAGGGCCAGGCTTGAGCAGCCCAGGCCTCGCCCGCAAGGACGGTTCCCACATAAATCACCAGCGCCAGAGTCTCGGGAAAAGGCGCATTTTTCATTGCTGGCTGCAGGGCAACTCCAGACAGCGAAGGAGAAACAGAAGTTGTCTTTAGATAAACGGTTTGCCGGAGCGTGAGGTTTACAGAGCACAGGGCAACTGGGCCTGGCGCTGTGCCCCCGACCCCACCCCAGTACTACCTCCCTGCCAGCCCCACCAGCAAGAAACACCCAGATCCTCTGCAGGGCTCCTCCCCAATCCAGCCACGGGAAAGAAGGAGCCAAGAGGGAAGGAAAGGGGATCTGGGAACTCTGGACAAGTGGTACCCAGGAAGATTCTGGAATCCAGAGCCCTGTACATCCACTTCTACTTCACTAGTTCTGTTATCTCTAGCAAATGACTTTATCTCCCTGAGCTCCGATCTGTAGGAGCAAAATGGATATATACAACGTACTACCTTCCTAGTCTGTGTTCAGAATTAACAGAGCAAATCCAATACAAATATTTATATAACCTTTAACGATAAAGGGATGCATGGGAGGACCATGCAAGCACCCGAAGGCTTCCCTGACGCCCCTGGAATTGTTGGCACAGGAATTCACGTGCCCACTTGTATTCTTTGGCAGGGAGGAGCCCTGCATTACTGTCAGAACCCAAAACCAGCACTTTGAACCCAGAAACCTTGAGGCGGGCCTCGCTACCTCTGCAGGCAGAGTTCATGGTTTAGGGTTCTACTTCCTAACAAGCTGCGATATTACCCAAGTTACGGCCACCTCCAGTGCCTAGGATTTAGGATTATTGGGGCAAATACAATCACGTGGTGTACTGTGCACCTTGGACATAGTAAATGCTGAAGTAAAAGCTATGCAAATGTTCTTAGCACTCTAGCAAATACGCTTGGCTCAAAACCCAAGAATTCCAAGCCAAGTCCTTTGCCAACTGAAGGCTACCAACCCTGGCTGAGGGGAGCAATCACCAACCACCCCCCTCCCATTACCCACCAGACAAACTTTCCACGGAGTCCAGTGGATGCACAGATGGCATTTTGCTCCAGGATGGAGCACCGAGTGTGCAAGTGTGTACCCGAGACCCAGTGCTACACGTAAGGCCTCCCTAGTTTGGGGAGCTAGCTGAGAGCAATCAGGGCAGCCGTTCTTTGAAGGCAGCTTTAACCTTGCAGGCTGCCAGGCGCCTGGGGTTCCGCCATAATCCGGATTTTGAGGCCGAAGCTACTAAGCCGGACCTGCCACTAATCAGAGAGAATCAAAGTGGCCGCCACCGTGGTAGCTCAGGTCTTGTTTACTTGTTGACATGTGTGCACCAGAGCGGGACAGACTCGAGTTTGGAGATGGAGAGAGCGTAGGGCCTCCCACCCCCAGCCGCCACCTCCAGCCCCCAGCGCGTTTCCTATCGCGGCAGACACGTTTCCTTCCCCTCTAGGGTCAGAGGTCGGCCCCCCCCCCCGGAGGCCTGTGCCCCCCTCCCCTCGGCCCACCCCGTTTCCAGCCGCGCCTCCTTCTCTCTCCCCAGCTCGCCATCCATTAGCGTAATCCCCTGTCCAAACACTGCGGCCAGGACGGGCAGACGCTGGTGTAAACAGACCCCGGGGGGACAATTCTAATGATATAAATAAAATAACCATTAATAGCGCAAATTGTTCGATGAGATGGAGGCCGGGTGAAGGGGACTCCAGCCCGGCTCCGCTCTGTGTACACAGCGTGGACCCCGCGCAGCCATCAGGTGAACTAGAGGCTCTTGTCCCAGCCGAAATCTAAAGCCAGGTGAGGGTACTACACACACACACACACACACACACACACACACACACGCCCCACGTGCGTCACTCAGAGGTCACAAGGCATATGCAGCTGGGGACAGACGCACACAACACACGGCAGCTCATGTTAACTAACCATCCGAGCACGCCCTGAACACAGCACAACCCAGACCAAACCCACTCTTTAAAAAAGAAAAGAGATAATTTCCGCCCACGGGCACCACCCGGTCCCATCAGCAGCCTCCGTGGGCAATAGGGGTCCAGAACTCACACCCAAAACGGAAAAAGTCAGCCTCCACTTGTCCAGGGTTAATAACAATAAACTAACATTTATTGAGCGTTTATTGTGCCAGGCACTAAGCTAAGTACTTGTCCTTAGGCAACCTAGGAAGTAAGTACTTTCAGTGTTGCTAGTTCTGCAAATCAGAAAAGCGGGGGTCAGAGGGGTTAAGGAATCTCCAAGCGGGCGAGTGGAGACAGGATTTGAACCCATAACTCTGCTCCAGGAAGCGGATGCGGCACACCCAAGGTTCCCGCACTAGCGCAGATTCCAACATCCAGGTTCCCTAGGTCTGGAGTCTGACGCCACCCTGCCTCCCCGGCAGCCGGGGTGGTTTGGTTTCTACTAGAAAGTTCTCCGGAGGGCATAAACGGAATAGTCTGAGAAATTTAGGCAGAAGCTGGGGTGGGGGTGGGGAGTGCCTATTCCATGCCTGCAGACAAAACTTCCTAGAGCGAAGGTTCCAGTGTCTGCAGGGCGCAGTGACCCTTCACCAATGCAGAGTATGAGCCTGCAGAGCCTCTCTCTCCCTCGGCGGCGCAGGACCAAAGGCCTTCCAGGGCCCAGGGGCGGCTATGGAGTCTTGGTACCAGGAGTCCCGCTCTCTCCAGCCGACTTCTGGATAGATCTGCTGGAAGTTTATACCAACCCCTTGCCTTACTCCGTGATCTGGACCAAGTGATTTAATTTCTGCCACCCGAAATTCCAATGGTTCTAAATTGTGGGATCAAAGTAACAGCACATGAAGAAGAAAGAAGGAAGAAGAATTCCAAGCCCAGGTGGTGCAGAGAGCTCAAGCCTGTAATCCTAGCAATTCAGGAGGATGAGATCTAAGGATTAAGGTTCAAGCCAGCCCAGGCAGAAAAGTCCATGAGACTCCGATCTTCAACTAACCACCCAAAAGCCAGAAGTGGAACTGTGGCTCAAGTGGTGGAGTACTAGCCTTGTATAAAAAAAAAAACTCAGGAATGATTCCTAGGTCTTGAGTTCAAGCCCCAGGATCTGCACCAAAACAAAACAAAACAAAAAAGGGAGGTAGTGATACTTATGTGGTAGCAATGTAAAAGGTAGAGAAAAGACTGACCAAGTTGTAGAACTCTTTGTTCACTTGTAAGTTTATTATTCATTTATCATTACTTATTATTATCATGGTTCATACTATTCTGACTGTTGGAGACTCAGGGGGCAGAGCCCTCTGGCAGAGGTTTGCCAGCCCCAAGTTAGACAAAGAAGAGCACAGGTAAAAAGAAACAGGAAACTGGGGATGGGAGAGTGGGGTTAATGGGTGGGAGGGGACCTTAGGCGCCTCGACCCACTGCTGTGGGATTCCCACAAACCCCCACACACAATCCTGTCACTAGGCATTCTTCAGGCTGGAGGATTTGAGGAAATGGAATTTGGCCCAGGGGTGAAGCACCCAGCAGGAATTCACAGAAGCAGAGATAATGGTACCTGGACAGCCAGTCCTAGAGAGGGGCACAGTCTGGTCGTGTTCCTGGGTACCCAGAGCTGGAAGAGTTGAGCAAAGAGGAAGCTAAGTGTGCACAACAAGGGACTTTGACAACCTTGAGATATTGGCTCCACCCTCAGTTTACTCTTCCATGACCTGGTTATATTTATAAGGCCAAAGAGGAGCTATTGCAAAAAAGAAAAGAAAGAAAGAAAGGAGGGATGGAGGGAAGGTGGGAGGATGGAAGGAAGGAAGGCAGGAAGGAAGGCAGGAAGGAAGGAAGAAGATTTAACAATGGTAGCCATTTTTCAAGAGTTGACAGCAGCCTGGTGCTTTTCCTAAGATCTTCATACTCAGGAGCCATTTAATTCCCTCATGGAGGTGGCTTGCCCAAGAGTTGGTTTATGTGGAGAATGGCAAGGAGACACTCTGAATCACTCAGCATATGGTGCCTACAGGATAGCCCCCAACGGTAGCTAGAGTTATCTATACAATCACTGATAGTGGCACTGATACTTTTTGTTGTTGGCTGTACACTATTTCTACCATTATTGCTCCTTACTACTGATCTTGAGAGATAGAAATCATTAACTCCTTTATGGTGATGGCTCAGAGAAAGTAAGAGACTACTTAAATTCAAACAGCTAGTCTAGGATCTAGTGGAGAAATTGAAAATCATGTGATTCCAAGACCACATCCAGATGTTCTTGCCAAAGCCAGAGGGGAAAGGAGAAAAGGAGTAGTGCACAGAGAGTGGGGGAGGGGGAAAGAGGGAGAGAGAGGGTGGGGAGAGAGAGAGAGGAAGAGAGACAGAGAGAAGGAGAGAGAGAGAAGAGAAAGAGAAGAGAGAGAGAAGTCCCTCCAGGGTAGGTCCAGGGCAGCTGATTTATTTGCATTCTGGGGAGAACACTAATTGGCCAGATCTTTATCTAAACATGATAACAATGACTTGAGACACTTTGGGGATTTGTTTACAGATGCTGAAAATGATGCATTTGTGGGAGCAGGAAGCTCCATTCCAGCTTGGGATTTGTTTGTGGGGCTGAGGAGGAGTGACAGGGGTGGGGGAGACCAAGAGCAGGCTGTTGGTTTGGTATTTCCAACAACAGCAAGTATTTCCTAATAATTAAGAGAAGCACACAACATAATTGATCATTGATGTTTTCCTCCACATGTTAGAAAACAGAAAACCTGGAGACCTTGCTCTCTGCTCAGCAAAGGAGAGGCTCAGTGCTTCCCTACCTGTGCCCAACAATCATCCCTGACACCCATGCCCAGAAACCACCAGAAAAACTTATCCTAGAGCCGGGCGCTGGTGGCTCACGCCTGTAATCCTAGCTACTCAGGAGGCTGAGATCTGAGGATCGCGGTTCAAAGCCAGCCCAGGCAGGAGAGACCGTGAGACTCCTATCTCCAATAAAACCACCAGAAAACCAGAAGTGGCGTTGTAGCTCAAGTGGTAGAGCGCTCACCTTGAGCTGAAGAGCTGAGGGACAGTGCCCAGGCCCAGAGTTCAAGCCCCACAACCGACAAAAAACAAAACAAAACAAAAAAACTTATCCTAGAGTTTCTCTGTCAAGTTCTGCAAGCTCCATCCTTCCATGATTCTGTTCATCCTTACTATAGTCTTGTAAAGTCCACACTACTATCTTATTTTTATAGGTGAGGAAACTGCTGCTTGGGGAGGTTGAAGAATTGGATCAAGGTCACAAGACAATAAACTTGGCCCGATTCCACTACAAACCTGGAGCTCAGCAGCCATGGATGGCCCAGGATAGAGTCATGAGGTGTGCCATGGCTTAGATAAAGCCCATTTTCCCCTAGATCCTTTCTTTGGGAAACCTCCTTGCAGATGCCAGCCTTTACCCAGGGCTGTATACATCCATTCACACATGTGTTTATGTGCTTACCAGTTGTGAGTAGAGTAAAACATTCTCACACATAAACACACACACACACACACACAAAACCATGTACATGTACTTTCAGTAGGAGGGGCTAGACACAAACATTCATACATCAGGCCACTCTCTATACTGTTCATGCTGGGTTGTGGCCTGTGGTATAGAATATTTCAATGTGATTTTATTACTTTCAAGAACACACACAGTCATTACAACTCCAGTAATAAAATCTATCCTTTGTTCTCTGCCTTCTCAGACTACAGCTTAGGTCCTCAGGGACCACTTTGAATAAGACTAATTGTAAGGATCCCATAAATTGTCTTGGAGAAGTAGAGCATCTGATTGTCATGGAAGCTAGTTTCCATCTTGAGTCATATAAACACTTCTATCCAAATCATATGTCACTACCAGTAATTCACATTATTTGGGGGGGAGAGAAGGAGGTTTGCAAGGAATGTTGATCCAGCCTTCCTGTATTAGCCTTGCGCTCAAAAAGAGCAAAGCATCAGTGTACAATCTACACTTAGGAAGACTCCTGCGTGCCTTTGTCCCCATGCTATACACATGCACGCGCGCGCACACACACACTGTGTTCACACAGGAAAATACTTTTCTTTGTTTTTATTCAAGGAGAAAGACAAGTACATTGAAACACTGAAAATCTGCATTTCTCAGAGTGCTGTAACTGCTACCAATCTTACGGACGTGACTGCAAATAAAAGGAAAAGGGATGGAGAAGAGGGTGGTTGGTTGTACACCCAACTCACAGGAGAGAAGATCTGAAATCCTGTTTCCTCTCAAAAGGCTGGTGGTCCTCTGGGGTCCATACCAGCAGGATGGTTATGGTTGGACCTGAACAGCTACAGAGTGCTCAGTTCTCTCTCTTCCCTCTTCCAGTGAGAAGCTGGGGACCCCACTGTCCTCTGCTCCCCACCTTCCAGGCAGTCTTGGAAATACCTTCCAGCTAAGACTATTTCAAAACTAAATGACCCCTATTCTAAAACAGGGCTGTAGAGTATTAGAGGAGGTGAATTGAATCAAGTCCATTATATGCATGTATTGAACTATCATGATGAAATCCTCTTGTATAATATACACTAATTAAAAAAACAAAAACAAAAGCCGGGTGCTGGTGGCTCACACCTGTAATCCTAGCTACTCAGGAAGCTGAGATCTGAGCTTCACGGTTCAAAGCCAGTCCAGGCAGGAAAGTCCAAAGCCAGTCGGGGCAGGAAAGACTCTTATCTCCAATAAACCACTAGAAAACTGGAAGTGGTGCTGTGGCTCAAGCTGTAGAGTGCTTGCCTTGAGCTGAAGAGCTGAGGGATAGCGCCCAGGCCCAGAGATCAAGCCCCACAACCACCACCAACAACAACCAACAGTAATAATGTAGAGCTGAAGGACAGAAGGGAAGGCCGGCCTGTTCTCACCTGCATGTAGGGGAAGAGGGGGTTCCTGGCCGGGTGGGGGGGGCACTAACTGCTCTTAAGGGATGCCTGGAGCAAAAGTTTCACTTCACCCCAGCTCAACCCCTGCTAGCCACAATGGAAGGAAACAGAGACTCCTCAGGATCTGCCTGGAGGGGATTTCCAAGAGGAGGAAAGCCAAACCTGCCACCTGGAGCCGCCTAACACCAGGGGCCCCTGTGGGACTGCTAGTGGGTGGGGCTAGAATTGGAGGAGTCTATGGGAGCCATGTCTTTTACTTATGCAGGGATGCTTGGGGCATATTCCTGAGCAGCCCCTGAACAGGGGCGGGATGAGGGGAGAGGGCTCGTGAGTGGGGCTTTGCTCACCTAGTCTGATCGACCCACGCCACCCTGCAGATGCAAGTGTGGATTTCCTGTTATCAGACCCAAAGGGACCAAAATTCAAAAACTAAACAAAAAAAAACCCCACTGGAGAGCATCAAAGTGAAGGAGGGAGAAAGAAAATCGGGAACCAACAGGTGGAAAGAATAAAAACCTAAGGAAAAAGAAAACTGGGTAGATGCAGAGCAGGTGATGGAGAAAGGGCGTGGGGGAGGGGAGGGAGAGGAGGAAAGGGGGGAGTAAGGAAGGGAAGGAGTGGCAGAGTGAGAGATGGGCTCTGTCAAGGAGGAAGGGGCCTCCTGGGGAAAAAAAGACCCGTCTCTGCTTGGAGGAGGAGGGCTGCCAAGAAAAAGGCCGTGGGAGTTCGGGGGTCCTGGACTGGAAGCATTGCGGGATTTCTGAATTCGGCGAGAATCAGGAGAGGTAAGAAGGTCCTTTCCCCAGGTTGACCGGAGTTCAGGGAGGTCCTGGGCAGACAGGGGTGGCTTAGTTCCAGAATCTAGAGGCAGGTTCAAGGACAAAGATTCAGCCTGTGCGGACCAGCCAGGTCCCCTCAGCCAGAGTTCAGACTCAGGGCTGGCAGATGGAGAGAGGCCCAAGGGGAGAAAGTCCTGCACTCCAGATGCTAGCAGCTGGGATGAAGTGTGTAAGTAGTACACGATCTAGGAACCAGCAGTCCTCCCAACTTTCTCGTTACCCCAGAATCTCAGCAGGGAAGGATAAGAAATCCTGTGTCGCGCGCGCGCTCGCGCTCGCGCTCGCGCACGCAGTTACCAGACTGGGTTTGGCTGCAGGGAACAATCACGCCATTCGCTTCGGTTCAACGCACGCGGGTGATGACGGTCTGTCTCCCTGCTACCCATGGTCGGATCTCTCTAGCGATTCTGAACAAAGCCGATCGCCGATCGCTCACCGGCTACCCCATCTCCAAATCCGTGCGCGCCCCATGGGCAGAATCAGGGCTAACCCTGGCCGTGGTAAGCGTTGAATGTCCCCGGACCTTCAGGAGCTACAGGCCAAGGTGGCTAGGCTGGCAGACAGGCCACGGTGGCTAGGCGGGCAGACGGGTGGGTGGAAGATCCCCTTCTAGTCCTGAGAATCGCACTGCGAACCGAAGTCCCGGATTTCCAGGCTAGACTCCGAGTCAGACAGATAAAGCATTAAACCACAAATTCCAGAAAAACTTCCTTTCCAAAAGTAGTTTGAAAGTGTTCTTCCCAACATGACCCCTGGGAGATCTGCGGAGAGATTTCGACTTCTCAGACTGCCTAGGCTCCTGGAGCGGATTTTTCAGTTGAGAGCTGGAAAAGGGAACACTAAAAAGGGTCAAGAATCTTTTTCTTTTTCTGCTCCGAACCGCACAGAGCAGGCAAACGTTCTGGTTTAAGTGAATCAATTCGTCCAGAGCAGCAGTATATTTTCAGACGTTAATTTTTTTTTTTTTGCTACAGGAAGTTAAACACACTTAAAAAAAAAGTCACGGAATGCATTCAGAATTCCAAAGTAATCCCCAAGTTAACACTGCTCACTGCACTCCTCAATAGCACACACATCAGTACAAATAAGTGCTCGTGTATAGACATCCTTCATTTTTTTAGGCATTTTTTGTTTGAAAAACTATTGATTTTTCATTCAACGAAGATGCTTCTTCTGGTTTCGTTGTTTTGTGTGTATGTGTGTGTTGTTGTTTTTTTTTAACCATCATGAAACTGGTTTTGGTGAAATAGTTTTAACTGACATTTTTATTTTGATTTTGATTTGAAGGAAGACGAACACACATAGAGAGTTCTGTGGAGTCCTCTTGCTGAGAAATCGAAACTCACTTTCTCAGCAAAAGCCCGTCATTTACAAGAACCACACGATTTGCTGTAGCCCAACTGATTTCTGACCAGGGAAGAGAAATGGTGTTATTTAGAAAATACAATTGCAAACAAAATCTAGTGGGGGGGGGAATTCAAGCATGTATGCAAAAATGAGATAGAACTTTAAAGTCCCTTAAAAAATTACATCAACACAGAAATAGATGCGATCAAGAAAAAAAATTAGATCAGCTTAATGCCTTCAACAACTGACCAGGCCAGTTGGCATTTCTTTAAAAATAGAACATATACTCACCTTGCTCACAAGCAAAATGTTATTGCTTCTGGATTGCTCTGAAATCTCAGATAGCTTTCTAACATCTTTTTACACAAAGAACCAAATCCACCCAACTACCACCAACAAATTAACAAAACTCCATTTCACACTACCACTAAAGAGGCCAGTTTTTTGCTCTTGTTTTCATTCACTTTCTCTCTCTCTCTCTCTCTCTCTCTCTCTCTCTCTCTCTCTGTTTTGGATGAAGTCACTGAGAATAGAATTTATAGGACACCTGTAAAAGGTGAATTTTTTCCCCTGAAATGCAATATCATTTTGGCTTTGTTGAGTTCATTTTAGGATAAGTTTTATACTTTTAATAGGAAAATCACTCCTCTGCTTGGTGCCACATTGAAATCATGCTTTTCATGGTTTTGGTTACATAATTAAATGGCTTTTTAAGCAACAAGATAAGCAGTGGCACACATAACTAAAACTACTGATTATTTGCCTGTATTTAAATGTACATGAATAAAACAATGTCTTGTAAAGAATAACACGGGAACACATTACAGTTTTCAAAATATGATCATATTTTAACTGAGAATATATTTACTGAGATGGTTAACCGGCAGCTTTTTTTTACGATGATATAATTTTATTTATTCATAGTGCATTTATATAGCACCTCCCCCTTCCCTTTGTGGAATTTGCCATCATTTAACCTGATCTTTAATCAAATACCCGATGGGAGGGGCTTGTGTAAAGGTACAACATGAACGAAGTGCAGTAAGGCAAATACATTCGATTAAAATAAAATCAAACGTTTCCACGGATGCAACCATTATTTACTTTATCTGACAGTAACTAGCTAAACTGCCTGGAACGGAAAACTTAGGAATGGAGCACAGTTTCAAGATTTCAAAGATCTTTTCAGACAAGAGAATGCAAATGCTCCTTAACCCAGTAGTAACCGAATACTTGTAGGAACTAGATTCTACAGTCTGATAAGTGACCTAGGAGAAGGGGCTGCGGTGGTTGAGTTTGGGCTGCGGTGGTTGAGTTTGCCTCCTGGACCACGCATGCACACAGATAGCCACAGCCCCTAGTGACCAGGAATTCAGGCTGCTGGGGCAGGCGGGACTGGATAGGATGGGCTCCACACAGGAAAGACCCACAACTCAAGAGGGGGACCAACTAGAAGGAGTCTGAACGTCCCATTTGGCAGCTGGAATTGACCCCACACCCTGCTCTGGGCATAAAACAAAGATGATTCCTTCACAGGATACAATAGTGGTTGTCAACTTCTCAGGAGCTGGGTCAGCTCTGCCTGGGGCAAGGGATGGGGAGAGAAAAGCGGGATGGGCAATAAACGCCACCCAGCTGGGAGCCTTTCTTTGCTAGGTCTCCCCAACCCTCCAGCCTGCTACCTGAAGTGCATTGAACTGGGAGGCATGGGGCGGACAGTGGCGGGACAGTGGCGGTGGCAGTGTGATTTGTGGGCCCGTGGGTGGTGAGGAGACAGAAAGGATAGACCTGGTAGGCTCTGGTGGCGGCCCTGGGTGTGGGGGCATGATGTGAGGTTGGGGCACTGGAGCCACGCAGTGTCCCAGTCTGGGTTCTAAGACTCGGGTTTGTAGAATTCGGTTGAGATAGGGCCTGGGAGACAAAGGCATCACCGAGAGGCAAGGCATGTAGCCAGTACAGACTCAGACATCTATTGGAAATGGGGAGCGCAAGATCCCTTTGGTAAAAGGGATCTTTTACACATCTTGAGATCACCTGCGGAGTTGCAGAAATGGTTCCCCCAAGATGCTATGCCCTGGGGGTGGGGACACAGCTTCCTTCTGGTAGGATCTCCCACCACCTGTGATACACACACCCAAGGCCCCCCACCCTTCAGTGACATGCACTCACCCCCACTTCTTTCTGGATGCTTGAACCTGTGCTGGGATCCCGCTGCAAAACTGACGCAGTCCTTCCCGGGGGCCTGGGTAAGAGGGAACTGTCTCTGCTTGGGGCGTCTGCAGCGTTCAACTTTAAAGCTGAAAGGACTTGGGCAGCCCCTCTGGCTGACAGCTGGAAGGAGCCAGGCCCTGCCCACAGACCATCTATCCCACCGCCCTGGGACCCTTGCTCTTGGGTATGGAGGGCCCCAGGCATCCAGGCATCCCAAGCTGCCCCAGGCTCTGTCTTCCCCACAACATTTCCTCTCTCTCTCTCTCTCTCTCTCTCTCTCTCTCTCTCTCTCTCTCCTCTCTCTGGTAGAGCCCCGCCTCTCTCCCCTCCCAACAGGCTGTTCTTTCTCTGCTGGGCCTTTGCCTAGCTGTCTCGAAGTTGTGGAGTCCTGCATGTTAAGTTTTCCATTCAAATTCCACCCCACCCCCACCCCTCCTACATACACATATTCAGACTACCCCTCTCCTCTGCACCTTCTAACTTCCCCCTTTTAGCTAATCAGATCTTTCCCAACTCTGCCATCCTGACTGCCAAAAAAAATTGAAATTAACTCAAAACAAAACAAACCAACCTTGGGGCAGCTTGGTGAAGATGTCAGGGCTGGGTGGGAACTTATTTTTTTCAAGGCCAGTGCTGCCCACACGTCTTTATGGGGGCCTCAGTAGTACTCTTCAACCCACAGGGTGAATGCCAACGGTGAGGGAAGAACATGGTCCCAGAATCTCTGGAGGATCTCATAGATCCCACCAGAAAGCAACCAAGGTCTCATGAGGGCAGAAGGAGTAGAGAATTTGGGTGTGTCTCTGGAGTTGAGGCCTGGACTCAGGCTCCTGATTTCAATAGGCAGAAGAGAGGTAGTCAGAGCCGGGTCACCTTCCTTCTGAGAAAAGATCTTGTTCTCCAAACCCTGTGAAGCCTTGCAGGGTATATAGTGGTCTGGCCACATCACCAACAAGCCCACCACCAATACAGGCAACCTCTGAGCAGTAGTTGACATGTACTGAACACTTCACATGCTTAAGATCCGAAGTTCCTGGTTTGTTTGACTTTATTTAACCCAAGTGATAACCCCGTAGCGGGCATTTCTAGCTCCTTTCTACAAGTGAGAAAATTGAGAAATGTCCAAGAATAAACTCTTGTTTAGGCCAGAATTCAAAGTCAAGAGCATAGTAAGAACACCAAAGCAGAGTGAGAACTCTATCATCTTGGGCATTGGTGCAATGGCTCACACCTGTAATTGTATAGTACTCAGAAGGCTGAGATCTGAGGGTCTTGGGTGAGAGCCAGGCAGACAAATTCGAGGGACTCTTATCTCTAATTAACTAGCAAAAAGCTGGAAGCAGAGGTGTGGCAGGATGCCAGCCTTGAATGGGGAAAAGGCTAGATAAGAGCATGAGGCCCTAAATTCAAGCCCCATTTTCAACACAGGAGGTAGGGGGGGAGGGAGACACTTCATCACCTTGTCTTTCACATACCTGCTCTGCTCAGCCGCTTTGAAGGCTACAAGGGCAAATGCAAACTGCCCTCGAGGGACTCACAACCTAACCAGACTACCCACAGGTAGATTAAAGCTATAGAACTAAGAGGCAAAGGAGTTGCCACGTTCAGAGGCGGGAAAGAAGACTTCCGGCCAGGCGATGGGCTCAGGGAGCACTTCCTTGAAGAAGGTGGTATTTGTGTAGAGCCTCGGAGAACAGCTTTCCAATTCGTGGAAACCGGGCAGGAGAGGCATCCGGGTGGAGAAAACAGCTGGAGTAAAGGCAACGAGACAGAAAGTGACACGTCGTTCACACGTGGATAAAAACACTTCGTCTCCTTGGGAATCCAGCTATTCGCGTTTATCATCAGCCACGGAGGTTTTCCTGCCCACTCACAGCAGGTGGGGAGAAAAAAATAATACTCTAACACTCTTGTGACATCCATCCCGAGCACTGATTTCATGGACAGTGGAGCCTTCCAGAACTGGGTCAGATCGAGCAAGAAATCCGTAAGTTCGTACACCCGGGGTCGGCGCCAGCCTCTTCCGCAGTGACTTGGACTTCGGGAACCGACCCTCAGTCCTTGTCTATTTCTGGTAGCACCCGCAACATCCTACAGGGTGGACACGTGGGGCGTGGCCCACAGGAGCCAGAACCAATGAGGAGCGAGGCCAGGGTGCCTGCCCCGCCCCCAGACATGACGCAAGGCCCTGGGACAGAGGCTTCGCAGCCCCGGCCCCAGTCCTTGCAGTGGCTGTAACAAAACCCAGACCCCCAGGTCCGGGCCAATGGAGGCGATTTAGACTGGAGCAAGATCGCGTCTGTCAAAAGCCGGACTCTGCAGCACGGCGGCGGCGGAGTCCGGAAGGGAAGCTGGAGCCATCGGCTGCCTCCCCGCCCCCGCCGGGATTTATTAAGTATTTGGACTGGACAATCAAGTGGCCCTGATGATGTTACCAAGCCCGGTCACCTCCACCCCTTTCTCAGTCAAAGACATTTTGAATCTGGAGCAACAGCAGCACTTCCACGGCGCTCATTTGCAGACGGACCTGGAACACCACTTCCACTCGGCGCCTTGTATGTTGGCCGCCGCGGAGGGGACACAGTTTTCCGATGGAGGGGAGGAGGACGAGGAGGAGGAGAGCGAGAAACTGTCTTATTTGAACTCACTAGCCGCAGCCGACGGCCACGGGGATTCGGGTCTCTGTCCCCAGAGCTATGTCCACACGGTCCTGCGAGACACATGCAGCGGGCCTAAGGAACACGAAGAGGAGGTCGTGAGGGACCGGAGCCAAAGTGAGTAGAGGGGGAACGGAAACGCACCCGCACACCTGGAGCAATGGCTCAACGCCCGCAAACACAAACCTTGCCAGAAAGGCTACCCGCCCCTTTAACCTTTGACTAGTGACATGCCTCCGCCCCCAGCCAACGACAGCTCCAGCACACAGCTCCAAAGCGCAGGTACCTGCCAGGGAGTTGGGGTGGAGGAAGGAGGACGAGGTGACCCTGACAAGTACTCACCCCCCCAAAAAAGCAGGGAGGATGATACAGCCCCACACACACACTCCGAGGCAGGATAAAGTGGTTATCGCTGCCCTGTTGTGGAAACCGGATGGAACTCAGCCACAGAGCCCCAACATCTCTCAGTGTTTTGGCTCTACCCCCCTCCAAACAAAGTGCTCCCCTTCCAGAAAAAATAGGGAGCAGGAGCCTGGCCAGCTTTCCGATTTCTTTTTTTAACATGAGATGAGTTATCTGAAGCCAGAACAGACACCTCCTCTTCTCCAAAAAGGCAGTGTGAACAGCTTGTGCTGTCTCTAGCCCCGCGGTGGCTCAGGAACTTCGGTAGAGACCAGCTGAGTGGACCCCTTAGTTCTCTGAGTGGGGTTCAGCGGTGTCTGTCCCCACCCCACCCTGCAGAGGGAAGAGGATGATCCAAAAGGGCGTGGGAACACCATCGGTTCTTGGTGACCTTAGCTTTCACACTTCTAAGCACTGGCCTGTTTAAAATCATTCCTAGACGTTTTTGCTTTGTGCTTCAGGCTGTAGGCCAAATAGAGAAGGCTCTGAACTTAACACAGATCCCAGCGGACTGGAGGTAAACTCGGTAGGGAGATCAGATAACCGATTAAAGTCCCTGAAGTAGTGTTTCTAAGGGGACCAAATCAAGAAATCGCTTTCCCCAAGAGGAGGTTTAACGGGGCCGAGGCCTGGCATGCTCCTCAGGCCTAAAATCCACACGAGGCTGTCTAAAACCAAACTCATTCTCTCTCTCTCTCTCTCTCTCTCTCTCTCTCTCTCTCTCTCTGCTGTAACGCAGACATCACACACTTATTTACAAGCAGTCTTTAATAAGCAAAAACCAAAACAGTCGGCAGGCTCGGATCCCGTTGCATTCAGACATTTCCCAACAGAAAAATTTCAAGCAATCTATGTATATCACCTTCTCTTCCCCTCTCCCTTCCCTGCCCCAAGCCAACACCTTCAGTTATCCGTGTAGAGTGAAAGGCAAACGAGTTGCAAATACTGTAGTTGTTATGGAGTCGCAAGCTTTCATCCTGAAAATAGTCATTAGGCCGTCGAGCCACAGGTTTAATACAGGGTAATCTCTTCTCTCTAAGATGCTCATAGTTTAATAAATGCATACTAACTACTCCCCTCCCCAAGTGCCTCCGCCCCACTGGGGTCGTTCTTTGAGTATAGGGGCTGTCTATTGCAGGATCCTAAGGGACCAGGAATCACGAAGTTTGCAAAAAGTTCAGACATTTCCTACCGCACGAAAATCAAGGGCAGGTGTGTATGTGGGGAGCATGGTAAGGCTGAGAACAGCTAATGACCCCCTGGTTGTTTTGCTTCTCCTGCAGAAAGCTGCCAGCTGAAGAAGAATCTAGAAGCGGCAGGAGACGGGAAGGCGACGACGGAGGAGAGCGAGAGACCCAAGCCGCGCAGCCGCCGGAAGCCGCGGGTCCTCTTCTCGCAAGCTCAGGTCTTCGAGTTGGAACGCAGGTTCAAGCAGCAGCGGTACCTGTCGGCGCCCGAGCGGGAGCACCTCGCCAGCAGCTTGAAGCTCACGTCCACGCAGGTGAAAATCTGGTTCCAGAATCGCAGGTACAAGTGCAAGAGACAACGGCAGGACAAGTCTCTGGAGCTGGGCGCGCACGCCCCGCCGCCGCCGCCGCGCCGCGTGGCCGTCCCCGTGCTGGTGCGGGACGGCAAACCGTGCGTCACGCCCAGCGCGCAGGCCTACGGCGCGCCCTACAGTGTGGGTGCGGGCGCCTATTCGTACAACAGCTTCCCCGCCTACGGCTATGGGAACTCGGCCGCCGCTGCCGCCGCCGCCGCCGCCGCTGCCGCCGCCGCCGCGGCCTATAGCGGCAGTTACGGCTGTGCGTACCCGACCGGCGGCGGTGGTGGTGGCGGCGGCGGCCACGCCGGCCACCGCCATGCAACCCGCCTGCAGCGCGACCGGCGGCGGTCCCTTTGTGAACGTGAGCAACCTGGGAGGCTTCGGCGGCGGCGGCGGCGGCGGCGCCCAGCCCCTGCACCAGGCTGCGGCAGCCGGGGCCGCGTGTGCTCAGGGCACCTTGCAGGGCATTCGGGCCTGGTAGAGACTTCGCTGGTTACGCGGCGGGCACCTCCCCCCTCGCTGCTTGGCGCCGTGGGGAATGAAGCATGAAAAAGGCCAGATCCAAGAGCCAGGTCCCCTCGGTTAAAAGCAGCAACAACAACAAAACGACAAGTAAATAAAATGCGCATGTCTTGCTCTCCAGAGCTCCGTCTGTCCGGATCGCAGCTCACTTGAGGCCTGGGGAAAAAGACTCAGCATTGGGGAGAGGAGGAAGTTCGAGTCCGATCGCCAAGACTGTCTGAGACAGAAATCTAGGCCAAATGTCAGGCCGGACGATGCCCTCCCCTCCAGCCCCCCGGTGCTGGCCCCTCCGGGGAGTGCGGGAGTCTGGGACTCCTACCGCCGCTGGTTCTCTTAGAGCGGCAAGGGCTTCTCTCTCTCCGCGAAAAGTTGGCGGGGAACTAGGACCAAAAAAGAATAAAAAAAGAATGAAAAGGAAAGGAAGAAAGAAAGCAAAGCAAAAGAATGGGGGACGTGGTTTGAGAATTCCCGGGTTCTCTCGGTCCTGTCCTGCCTTTGCTGGCCCGAAGCGCCATCACACAGTTGATTTTCGTTTTCCCACCGCTCCCCCTGAGCAGCGGAGACGCGGCCTAGATCTCCCTGGATTGTCCGCAACAGACTCAGGACTCTTCCAGGAAAAACAGCCCCGGGAGATCGAAAGTTGAGGAGAAGATTGGGGGGAGGGGGGCTGAGCAAATCCAGGACCTGGTGGACCACCGGAGGTGTTCCCAGGTCGCCTTCCTGTTTCCTATTCTGTATTCAGCACATATTATCTCTCTCTATAACTATATTCACACGCCGTGTACACACCCGCTGCCATACACTACAGGAATCAATAAACAAGGTGCAATATTTCCAAACTGTTGGCAGGCTGCAGACTTTGTTCAGTCCCAATGGGTGGAGGAGCTCCCTTAAAATTGGAACGGGAAGAGGAGGAAAGAGGAGCCTTAATTAAAAAATAAAATCTTCCCTGGAGGGGTGGGCGGCGGAGAATCACAGCCTGGTCCCCTCCTAAGCCAGACCACAGACTACAGGTCTGATCTCTTCCCAGCTTTGTACATTAACTTCTCTTTACTGTAGTGGGAAAGACACGCTGGAGATTCAGAAGGTCCCAGACTTTGTAATCCCCTCCCCATCCCGAATTTTACTCGGATTGCTTGGAGTAGCTGTCTGGACCTGTCTAGGTCAAGGGTTAGACTCTGCCCGACCTCCAGGGATGCCAAGGAAGGGGAAAACTTTGCCTTCAACTCAGCCTAGCAGCAGGCTACGCGAAGGCCGCTCCTTCCCCGGCCTCTACCCGGGCTCCCAGCGCGCCCGGGGGGCGCTGCGCTGCGCCCCGTCGCGGTCTAGCTCTCCCCCTCGGCCGCCCTCCCTTCTCCCCCGGCGGCCGCGGCTTAATGCAGCTCCTTGTCACTAGCGGAGAATGCCTGTGCGAGGCCTGGGCTGCCACACGGCCGATTGTGAGCGTGCCAAGGCGGGTGAATGGGGAGGCCTCAGAGCGCTGGGCCATTGTGGGGCCGGGCCTCGCTGAAAGGCGGCTCCGGGCCGGGAAGGTGCGGAAAGAATGGCTTTTTATTGGAGTCTCGAACAAAAGGTGTGGTAGGAAGGCGAGGTCCCCTGCGCGAACAAAAACCCCAGCGCGTCGGATTGACGTCTCTCCCGAGCTCCCCATTGCTTCTCCGAGCGGGGGCTTTGTGCAGCAGCCTGCTCAACAGAGGGACAGAGAAATGCGCGGGGGTTTTGTTCCCCATTTTTTTTTGTGCACTGGGGGGAAGGGGCGGCCCGGCGGCCGGGGGCTGGGCGGGCAGCAGGGAGGGGCGCACTGATTAGGCCGGGCTGGCCCGGGCGCACAGGCGTTCGGCGGGAGTCGGAGGCCTGAATGCAGGGTCATTATTGCTACAAGTTTAGCAATTTCGCCCTTGCAAGAGGGGGGTGGGGGCTGGTGGGCTGCCTCGGGGCCGCCCCACTGGGGAGCTGGAGAGACGCGAGGAGTTGGAAGAGAAAGGAGGAGGGAAAGGAGGGAGGAAGAAAAGGAGGGAGGGAGGTTGGGCGGCCCTCGGAAACCTTCTGACCGCCCAGGAAGCGCTTGGCCGCATCTAAAAGGGCCTAGTGGGGGGCTGGAGAAGGGGTGCTGGGGCAGGGAGGTCCCCCCTCCTCTCTTCTCTCTGGCTTTAGAAGCCCCTGGAGCTGGGCCTGAGTTAGGGTATCAGACTGGGGCTTCCTCAACTAACTGATCGGTTTCAATTTTCCCTTCTCTCACACCTCCCACCAACCTATAAGTTATTTATAGAAGTTGATTAGACTGGTTCTCATACTTACCAGCTGTGGGACTCATTCCTTCGTTCACCCACCCATCCACCCATCCATCAACTTAACTATATCTTTTGGATGCTGGAAAGTGGAGTGTGTGTGTTTGTAAAACCTAAGTATTTTCAGGTGTATGGGTGTGAGTTTATGTGACAACAACCAAATAAATGTGGGGGGAAAATAGTAGATGAATTCAAAAGAGGAGCTGGAACCCAATGCTGGGAGTTGGGGTACCCTAAGGGGAAAGAGTAGAGGTCACAGCAGTGAGGCCCTGGCCTGTGCTATGGTCCCCCCTGGTCTGGGATGCCCTTCTTCATCTTTCTTTGGAGCTCCTGCGCCTCCTTTAAGGCCAAGTGTCTTTCTGAAACCCCTTAAACGGAGTTAATCACCCCCTTATTTGTGCCACCAGAGTCTTAGGTACTTTCCAATGTCATCACATGGTATGGTGCAAAGATTTATTTGTGTCTCTCCCCTCCACAAAAGGTCTTGGAGAGCCAGTCTGGCATCTTTTGTCTTTGGAAATTAGATCTTCTGGGGTTACCAGCTCTGCAGCGCATGCCTGCCTGCCAGGTTCTTTCACGGCTCCTTCCCTGGAGCAGATGACCCTGGTAGTGTCAAGCTGTAGCTTTGAGGGAGATGTAAAGGGGGGATTCTTGGCTCAGCAACCCATCTAACCCCAGCGTCAGGGCCTTAGAGCTCAAAATCTAAGCAAGGAGGCTGAGTGAGAACTTAGTGAAGACTGGTACTGAAATACAAAGTTTGGGAATTAGGACTGGTAGATAAGGAAAAAGGGGTCTAGAAGGCATTTCCTCTACATTTGTGAGCAGCTGAGAATGACAGGTGAGCTTAATTCCAAGGCTGGATTTCTCTGAGAGCAGTCACTCTCTCTCCCCTGAGGGTTTCCTAAATAAGAAGCTACTTCTCCAGTCCAGTCCTGCATCCTGCTGGGCCATGGCCTCTCTGTGCTCCCAGCCCCAGACCCTCACCGTCCCTGCCCAGCTTCCTCCTGGCCCTTCATTCTGCATCCTCTCCAGTTCTGGAATGTAACTCTCATAGAGGAAATACAGCTGGTCCTATGGACCGGCTTCCTCCTGGTTTGCGTGTCTTAAGACACTTAAAACTAGGCTGGACCAGCCTCCCTGTTCCTTACCCTACCCTGGGGCCTGCACACTCAAATATAAATAGCCCTCGTCACTTCGTGAGGGATTTCCGACCGTTCTGGTCATTACTGGGGTTCTGAAGCCAGGGACATCAGGTGAAAATGTCTGATCAACCCAGCTCCCCCTTCCCTGAGCTCTCTCTCTCTCTCTCTCTCTCTCTCTCTCTCTCTCTCTCTCTCTCTCTTCCTCCTGGGCTCAAACTGTGGAAAACCACAAGAAGCAATAATAAAAATAAAATTCAGACAAGTCTAACAGCCCCTGAAACTGATCCAAGGCCAAGTCCAAGTTGTCCCTGGGACTCTGCTTTCTGAGCCTCAAGGCAGAAAGAAGAATGGCATCTGTGATTTCAAAGATCACCTCAGGCGAGACCCTCCTTGTGTCTCTGAATCTGTAGATAACCATTGTTGCTTTCCAGTGACTGTGTCCCAGGGACCTCAGGAGGCGGGTGGGCACTTCCGGTGGGAGAGGCCCAATTGGGTCCAGCAGATCGCATTGGGGTGCTTCCTCCCTCCCCACAGAGCCTGATCTTGGGAATTAGGAAGATGGTCTTGGATCCATCTAATCACAGTGTCGCTGCCACCAGCAGTATGGACCTTGAGTAAGTAAGGAACGCTCTGAATCCCAGTTTCAGTGTGCTTACAGCGTATTTCTCTTAGCATTTTTTTTTCTGTTGGTGGTGGTTTGAACTCAAGGCCTTGCGCGTGTGAAGCAAGCACTCTACCGCCTCCCCAGCTCTCTCTTAGATTAACAACAACAACTAAAACAAAGCATACAAACCTTTATGTAATTCACTCGGCTTGGAAAAACCACATGAGACGTCTATGTACAAGTAGCTTAGCGCAGGTTTGGTACTGGTGGGGCACCCATCAGACTTTGTGCTAGGTAGGGTGAATGCTGAGAATCAGGTCCCGAGAATTCGGAGCCCCCAAACCGCGGGCGCGCATTCCAGGCCCGTTGCTGGTGAGCCCCGGGACAGAGGCAGCCCAGTTTGCTCCTGGGGAATTCGACCCCAGGTGGAGCCGCTTACGGGTTCCCCTCCAGCCCAAGAGAAAAGGATCGGGAAGGGAAACGGCTTCTGCAGGGCCCGCAGGCCCCGCCGCTGAGTGAGCCGGGCCGCTCGCCTCCGCCTGGGTGGAGCAGGGTGGGCGGGCGCTTCCCGGGAGAACGCGCGTGCGGAAGGCGGGGTGCTTCTAGGCCTCCACCTCTACCTCCCCGGCTCCTTAGCTTCAGCGATCAGGGCCCCAGGGGGACTTCGGGGGGGGGGCCTGCCCTACACCCAACTTCAGGAACTCCAGGAGACGGCCTGGAGACGGACTGAACAGAATTCAGCTTAGTTGAACCGAGGGGGCAGATCCTCGGTGCCACACGGGTGGCGCAGGTGCGGGGGCTGCAGGCTCCCAGGCGGGGCCCTAGTTCAGGCAGCCAGAGCTGGAAGAGCAGGGAACCCCTGGGAAAGCCTGGCCAACACAGAACCCCGTGAGCACCCCAACTGGAAGAGCCGGCAGCCTTGATCGTCGCAGCCCCAAGCGCCGCCGAAGTAAGCGAGAACAGCAGCAGCCGGCCGCAGCGCGGAGGTAGGACGTCCGGGGTGCGGTTTGAGGTGTGCTGGAGCCACTCCCGGTGGAGGCGTGTGGGCCACGGAGCACTGATCCCAAACCACACTTGAGATGTTAGAAAGACGCTTCCTCCTCCTCGCTCCCCAATCTAGACTGCGGGGACGAGCTTAATAACTAACCATTCCTGAAGGTGGCATTTCGAAAACTGAAGATCCACACAGAATAAAAAACAAGCTACATCCCGAAAAGTAACTTATACAGAGGAAGAAACAATGTTACCAGTTGCACAAGCTTGCCGCCTGGCTTGTAACCCTGTAGATGCTGTATCCATTTGAGAAGTATTACCAATAGCCATTCTTACGTGCCCCTAGCTTCTTTCGTTCCTGAGTTTTCTCCATTTTACTGCGTAAGTGGCAGACAGTTCCTTTTCTTTCCTTTCATTGTGTGACCACACCACAATTCATTTATCCATTCTGCTGTTGATAGGCGTTTGGATACATTTCGAGGTTGGACTGTTGTGAAGAGGGAGGTTAGGAACTTTCTACCATACCCAACAGAACTTTCTAGCATGGTGAAAATGTTCTTAGTGCTGTTCAGGACAGTAACCACACAGGTGTAGCTTTTGAGCACTAGAAATGTGATGGGTGTAACTGAAGATTTTTGTTTTCTAGAATTTTAATTTGGGGGACTTAAATTTAAAACGGGCATGTTTATATTCTGGTTTCTCTTTCTTGTGCCTTTTAAAATAGCCACACATGGGACTAGAGGTGTGGTTAAAGTGGTAGAGTATCAGCAAGTGCAAGGCCTTCAGATTAAATCTGAAGTAAATAAGTAAAAACAAACCAAAAATACCAATGAATGAAATAGCCACATTAGGTAGGGTTACTGTACTGAATAGCACAATTCTGATCCATCTTTTGGTGGCTGTAACTCATACTTTTATTTGATATATAGCCAGGTGTGCAAATACCTATGTTGTAGTGTGAATCTCAGCCTTAGTAGAGTCTATCTACCAATTTGCTTTCTTTCTTCTCTCTCTCTCTCACTCTTTCTCTCTCTCTCTCTCTCTTTCTCTCTCTCTCTCTCTCTGTCTCTCTGTGTGTGTTGGTGTGTTGGTCCTGGGGCTTGAATGCAGGAACTGGATGCTGTCTGTCCCTGAGCTTCTTTTGTGCAAAGCTAGTACAATACCATTTGAGTCCCAGCTCCACTTCTGGCTTTTAGGTAGTTTACTGGAGACAAAAGTCTCACAGACTTTTCTGCTCCAGCTAGCTTTGAACTGTGGTCCTCAGATCTTAGCTTCCTGACTAGGGAGGATTAGGGGTGTGAGCCACCAGCACCCAGCTTCTTTCCTTTTTCTTTCTTTTTCTTGTTCCTTCTCCTTCTCCCTCCTTTATTTCTTTTCTTCTCTCTTCTTTTGAGACAGAATTTCACTGTGTAATCCAGGCTGGCTTTAAACTCAAGATCTTTCTGCCTCAACTTCCCAAATGCCAGAATTATAAACATCTGCCACCTTGCCCAGCTACCAAGCACTTTTCTGGTTGTATCAGTTTATATTCTTACCAGCAGTAACACCACATATCCCCAATACTTAGTATCCTGATATCAATTCTGTTTTATTTGAGTTACTTTGGTGAGCATGGAGTTAAAAGAGGGTTTTTGTTGGCTTTTATGTTAGGTTATAAAATAATCATACTAACAATGTTGTTGTTGTTGTTGATGATGATGATGATGACAGCTGGGAGGGGTTCTTGAGAAACTAAGACATTATACACGCCTAAGACTTACCCTTTGCACCACCCCACCCATGCAGCCAGGCTCACCCTATCAGCAGAGCGGGGTCCCTGGCATCATTGGGAGATCAGGGAAGATTATCCATCCTCCACAGTTCTTTTTCACTATGAACCTTCCTAAAGTCAGCACCCCTCTTCCTTTGTCATTTTTGATCAAAATATCTCAGCAGAGGAAATGTAATATTTTCTGGTAAGCCAGAGCAGAGTAGTGGGGTCTTGTCCTGAGTATTCTGGTTCATTTTGTGGCTTGGCTCTGCTGTTTATAAACCAACATTACAATCCTTGGGCATGTTATCTCATTGACATGTTATAGAGTAAAATCAGCCAAATCAGGGAGGGAGTAAAGGGATTTTCTACTATATGTCAGACTCTCTCTCTCTCTCTCTCTGTGTGTGTGTGTGTGTGTGTGTGTGTGTGTGTGTGTGTGATTACTTTGTAGACACTCTCACCTATTCTCAGAATGATCATGCATATTTCTTGTTTACAGATGAAGAAACAGAGTCTCAGACAAGTTAAGTTACTCCCCTCAAGACCCATAGCTAGTAAACAGTAGCAGTAATCTAGTAGTATTGTTTAGCAAGGCCATTGAGAATCATTCTGACATTTTCTCCCTCTGTTCTCTGAGTCAACAGCCCGGATTGGTACAGGTCTTAAAATTCTAGATGAAATTTGATACTTGAAAGCATCCCTTGGGATGAATTGAGAATGATCATTGGCCATTTGTGTGTTGGCAAGTCAGCAAAAGAAATGTTGGTTGTATTATAATACTGTGGAATTCACTTGGTAAGATGTACAAATTCTTGGAAAGTTGTGTGCACAGAGCTTTTTGCCTGGGAGGGGGGGAATAGAGAGGAAAACTTGAGTTTGTTTTAAAGTTCCTCATTGGAGTTTGTTACTTAAAAGTGAATTATTTTGTAAAGTGAAGGATTCCTTTGAAATACGAATAACCCAGCATTTGTTTTGTAAGCTTAGGGTTGCAAGTCATAAGTATGAATGATGATCAGTTATATTCAAAATGATACTCAAGATGCAATCATTTTTTGCACACATTTTCTCATACACCGAGAAAATTCTCCCAAGAATGGAAAGATGATAAGGATGAGTTTGGAGAATGAGTTGTTGTTCAGAGAACACGCGGATTGGTTCTCCATCTCAATGATAAAATGCAGAGTTCCTGCCCCCCCCTCCGTGGCTAGTGTACATTCACACTTAGCTTGGGTGTGTCCCCCCCTCCGTGGCTAGTGTACATTCACACTTAGCTTGGGTGTGTCTCCTAGTTTCTGGTCACTTATCTTCTCACTGAGGGGGTTCAAGAGGAAATGTATTCTTAGATTAGATAACCTTCAAAGTATGTGACCTTTATTCCCTACCTATAGATTCAGCTATCCACAAAAGTCCACCTCTTCTCGGAGGCTTAAATTCCATCTCAATCCTCCAGAACTTCAGAACCTCAGGGCAGTGCCCAGCAGACTCTTGGATTGCTGATAAGAGAAGGAACCTCGGAAGAAGTGGTTTCCAGAGGACTCCATGCTGTCCTGCATTTCTGATTCCTTTGGCATTGGGATTCTCTTCCTGACTTCCTTTGGAATGAAAAACTGTCAGAGCATGGAAGGATCAAACCAACTCCTTATTATTATTGTTGTTGTTATGGTTGTTGTAGGTGGTGGCATGTATGTGTGCTGGTCCTGGGGCTTACGCTCTGGGCCTAGGCACTGTCCCTGAGCATTTTTGCTCAAGACTAGCACTCTCCCACATGAACTATAGCTCGTGGTGGTTTAGAGATATGAGTCTCACAGACTTTATTGCCTGGGCTTTGAACCACAGTCCTCAGACCTCAGCCTCCTGAGTACCTAAGGTTACAGGCATGTGCCACCTAGCTCCAATCCCACCCTTTTTTAATTTGGCCAGTCATGGGACTTGAACTCAGGGCCTGGGCACTGTCCCTGAGCTCTTTTGTTCAAGGCAAGCACTCTACCACTTTGAGCCACAGAGCCACTTCCAGTTTCCTGGTAGTTAATTGGAGTCTCATGGACTTTCCTGCCTGGGCTGGCTTTGAACAGTCATCCTCAGATCTCAGCCTACTGAGTAGTTAGGATTATAGGTGAAAGCTACCACACCCAGCTCCCAATCCCCCTTCTGAAAGAGAATATCTGTCTCCACGTCCCCTGGCCCCTTTGTGGTCCCTTTCTTCTCAATATAGTTTTCCCAACTATATTTCTCTACCCCTCCTCCTTAAAAAAAAATTCTGTCACTTTGTCTATCCCTTGCCCAAATTATTCTCTGGAAAGTTCCCTGCCTCACCTTCCCTCCCTCCCCCAGCTCTGCATGCCCTCAGTTTGTGATTAATGTTGTAGATGGTACTGGTGGGAATGTAAGCAGGAGCTCCCCCCCCCAGGGGTGGACATGCAACCTTTTATAATCTGTGGTGCTCTGGAGGACCACAGATCCCACAAAGAAGTTACCACCCCGAATCTTCTTAGGGGCTTTTTTTGTGGGCTCAGATATACTTTCAGGATTTCCCTGGGTCCAGAAACATAACGTGATTTAGAAAAAAAATAATAACAAACCAGTCTCCAAATGCTTGAACTTCTAGGCAATACACCAGATATTCTAGAAGGCCCATAACTCTACAACCCCCAAATCATAGTAGCTTCACTTTACCAAGGTCACACAGCTGGAGATTGAGCTGATCCGTTTCTCTCCTCCAGACTACTCTTCCTTGATCACTTCAGCCCCTTTCCTCCACAATAGCTGCTCTTGGTGACACTTCTAGGCTAAGAATGGCCCCTTCCTTTTAGCGCCTATCTCCCGAGTGCTGGGTTGTGGATACCTGCCTGCGCCTTCTAGTGGTCACAAGAGGATGCACAATTCTTCCTGCACAGGTGTCTGAGGACCCATCAGCACCCTCTGGTGTTGGCCAGGGACCCACGAGCCTACACATCCTGGTTTCAGAGGATCATGAGTCTCCAGGGCTCACCTGGACTGCACCATAAGAAGAATCCTAAGTTCTCTGGGTACTCCCTCCTGCCGGTCCTTTGAGGAGGACCCACCCATGCCTTACAGTGATCAAAGAAGAATTTGGCCACACCCCCAAATTCTTTTTTTTCAAGGAGTCAACGAGAACATCTGAACATCTGTCTACATAGCAGACAATTCTTTGTCTCCTGTGTCTTGTTTTCATGGGCACGCACCAATGGCTGGCATTTTACTAAGTTTTGAAGCTTACTTTTCTATACCTTGATAAAGCCTGGGTCTCTGAGTTCACCTGAAGTCAGAATGGGAATCGCTGTCACCTGACTATCAGGTGTGAGCATCAAGCTAGAGAGCAAACATAGAAAGGGTGAGGGTTCACAAGCCCTTGGGCAGCAGAGCCTCGGATAGATGAGCCCTCTTTCAGAATCTTCCTTCCAATAAGGAAGCCAAGCACTACGGTGGCATCTCACACCCCACACAGGACCACTTACACCTTTGGGTGGATTAGAAAATGCTATCATTTCCACCAAGTGGATAGAATTTTTGCTAGTCACTGGCTAGATAGATATGGATGTCTCTTGGGCTGGTTATTCTTGTTCAGTGAACCACTCACCCCATCAAACGTGGTAGTTTTGGTGTCACATGCATCTCTTCCTTTCTACTCCCTGAATAACATGGTGCTAAATGGAATTTTTTGGCTACTTTTATAGGATAATAAGCAACCACTGTCTTAGGGGAAAGTCCTTAAGAACAGCTGAGAACAAACAACTCAATGGACAGACTGCATTCTGGGGAGTTCAGGGGTATGCATTCATTCTCTTGTTCTTCTATCTTCTCCAGGGTTCATCTCTCTACTTCTACTTCTCTCCCTCATCTTCAGCTTTTCCTCTCCCTTTCTCTCTATCTCCCCCTCTCCCTTCCTCTTTCTCCCTTTCTCTTTCTCACTGACATGCTCTCCACATATCTACATTCCACTTAAAACCTCTTAAAAGACAGAATGAACACTTGCCATTCTGTCTTGCTCTCTCCCTCTCCCCACTTCTCCCTTTAATCCCTCACTTCTTTTATCCACTGACATATAAGAGATGGAATAGAGTATTCAATAGCTTTATGTACCCCATTTATAGTTTTAAAAAACTTGAGCCAGTCATCATTCTCATAAAGTATTTTATTTTATCATCAGTCTGACCAAAGATTATTTGATGGTGTATGTTTTGTTGTTTTTGTCAGTTGTGGGCCTTGAACTCTGGGCCTGGGCGCTGTGCCTGTGCTCTTCTGCTCAAGGCAAGTGCTCTACCACTTGAGCCATGGCCCACTTCCATTTTTCTGGTGGTTAATTGGAGATAAGAGTCTTATAGACTTTCCTGCCTGGGCTGGTTTTGAACCATGATCCTCAGATCTCGGCCTCCTGAGTAGTTAGGATTCAGAGTAGTTAGGATTACAAGCATGAGCCACCAGCACCCAGCATGTTTTCTTTTTATAAAATCTAAATTCCCTATCACTTATTCTGAAGTTTATCTTAGCTCAGGAAAGTTAAAATTATTCAGATCCCTCCTAAGACAAACATGTGTTTTAAGATATGGAAGCATGGTCTTTTCAGCAGATGTTATTCCAGTACAGTTAACTCTTCATCTCTGAGCTCTAGATCTGTGAATTCAACTAACTTCAAACAAATACAGCCTTTTCCCATCCTGATCATAAAGGATATGAACGATTTACTTGGCATTTTCATTGTGTTGGGCACAGTAACTAATTTAGAGATGAAGTACACAGGAGAATGTGAGTGTATGTGTGTGTTTTACATGCATAGCTTATATGGTTTTTACAATGCAAAGGAATGAATGAAAGTTGTTAAGGAGGCTGTCATCTGAAGTATACCAAAGGAAAGCCTCACATCAATGGCCAGGGAAGTTAGGATGGTAGGACATTTGAGGTACAGTCTCCAATCCAGGCCTTTTGGCTCTGTTTCTGGTCTCTCTCTTCACCCCATCCTCTAGACAGAAATGGGGCTCCAGAGAAGCTACCTCATTTCACAAAGATACACACCCAAGAAGGCAAACCACTGAGTGGAACCTAATTGTTCAGGGCAACAAATGTGTAACACAGGACAGATCATACCTTGTAGCCGCTATAAGAACTGGAACAGATGAGTAAGACCTTGTCATCACTTAAGTGCAATTTATGACCTCCAGAGAGAAGACAGGTCATTTAACCTTCACTCATTTACTAGGTGGACAAAATCAGATTCAACCCCAAAGTCTATAGATTATATGTCAACCCTACTCTTGCACAACATACGTCACTCTAATGGAAGATCGGGTCTGGGGTTTCCACACAGGAGAGGGTCTGCTAGCCTTTCAGGCTTACTGCAAACAGCTGGCCCTCTACTGCAGCCTTCTGCACCCCTTTTTGCAGCCTGCCCCTCCCCCCCCAACACCCCCTTAAGTACCTTCTCCTGCAATAAGCCATGTGATTTCTCTTCCCAGTTGGAGATCTGCCATTAGCAGGCAGCTTTACAGACTGGCTTTGAGTTTATTAAGGCTTGAATTCCCAGAGCACTTTTTTTCTTTTTTGATAAATGGTACTTGTCACTTTTTGTTCAGTTGGAAACGTGTTTCTGAAGCATTTTCTATGGACAAGCACTATAGCCAAGCTCTATTTAGCTAAATACCTATCCATGTAAAAAACAAAACAAAACAAAACACAGATGCTGGATTGTTCAAGTTAATTCATTGAAGGACTAATCCAAGTTACCCCAGCTGACACTGAGTAAAAAAGACACTGGCCACTGGTATTACCCAATGTCAGGGGGCAGAAGTTTGGGGAATCGTGCTGGACTCTTTGGTCTTTCTCACCCCCTATCTAGTCCACCACCTAGTCCTATGGAGTATGCCTGAGGTGCTCTCTGGATACTTCTTCCTCCTTCCTTCCCTCCAGCAGCATCAGGACCATGCTGGCCCTCCCATCTGGACATGCCTCTTGTGTGAGTGGCAGCTGTCACCAAGTGTCACAAAATTGGTGATTTAAGCCACAGATGTATAATTTTTCACCAACTGGTCAAGAAGTCTGTGATCAGGGAGCGACCCCCTGTGGGTCTCCTCAGAGGCCTCTCCCCTTGGCTGGAGATGAAGGTCTTCTCCCTGGGTGGGTCCTCATGAAGATCTTCCCGTGTGTGTCTGTGTCCCAATCTCTTCTTGTGAGGATATCCGTCATGTGGAATTGGCACCACCAGAATGGCCTCCCTGGAATCTCCAAATGCAGCCATGTTTTGAGCTTCTAGACATAGCAGCTTCAACACAGGAGTTGGGGATTGGAGATGGAGAACACGATTCAGCACAAAATGTGACTTCTTCCATTCTTAGGTTCTTCTAAGCCATTTTTTTTTCAGTACTGGAGTTTGACCTTAGGGCTTCACACTTGGTAGGCAGGCAGTCCACTATTGAGCCATACCGCCAGTCCTCTTTATTTTGGGATAGGTCTAACTTTATGCCCAGGAATGTGCCTGGACTGCAATCCTCCTATTTTATGACTCCCACCATAGCTGGGATGACAGTTACATGCTAGCAACCTGGGTTCTTCTATTGACATGGAGTGTCTGGAATTGGTTGGTTTGTTTGTTTTTGCTGGAAGTGGCCTATAACTGTCATCTTCCTAATCTGAGCCTTCCACAAAGCTGAAGTGACCTGTGTGTGTGCCACCATATACAGTTATTGGTTGAGAAGATGTCTTGTGAACTTCTTAGAGGGCCTAAGCTAGCCTTAAACAGATCTTCCTGGATCTTAGCCTCTTGAGTAGATAGGATTACAGCCATGAGCCACTGTGCCCAGTTTCTGTGAGTCATTCTTAATGAAACCACCAAAGAGCTTTCCTAAAGATGTTAGTCAGGACAAGTTGCCAGATTAAAAGCCCTTAGTAGCTTCCCAGGTATTAAGAATGAGATCTGGACCAGCTGCTGGTGGCTCACACCTATAATCACAATTACTCAGGAAGCTGAGATCTGAAGATCACATTTCAAAGCCAGTCTAGGCAGGAAAGTCCATGAGACTCTTATCTCCAATAAACTACTTAGAAGAAAAACTAGAAGTGGCACAGAGGCTCAAGTGTCAGAGAGCTAGCATTGAGCAAAAGAAGCTCAGGGACAGTGTCCAGGCCCTGACTTCAAGCCCCATGACCAGCATGCACGTGTGCACACACACATGTGCACACACATACATAGTGCCTTACACTTAGTAGGCTTTCAATAATCTCAGATGAAAATAGTGCATGCAGACCCTTATATCAGATGCTCAGTGTCCCTTGCAGAGACTGCCCCCCAGGGCCCTCAAGCCCTGACCCCCTGGGAATGCTGGCTCTCTGAATTCCCCTGTCATTCATCCTCCAGCCCTGCTCACCCTTTGCTTGATTTCTGCCCTGACAGAAACAAAGCAAGGCCAAGATACATTGGCCAACTGGTAAGTGGTGAGTGATGAGCCTCCTGGCTCTAAAAGGCTAGAAGGAGAAGCCTTTCAGAGCTAAGTGCTGAAACCCTAGCCCTCAGCAAGTGGTAATTCTAGATGGAGGTGGGTTGGATGGAGCAGCATGAACAGCCCAAGAGGTCCTTAGTTGACCACAGGAAGATAGTGCATCTCTCTGCAGTTGGTTCGAGGTGTGGATTTAATGCCCACATGGAGCCAAATGAGATGCAGTGGGATGAAGAAAGATATAACAGATTCCAGCTACTACTAGGGCAGGCCTGGTGGCTGTACTGGCTTACTTTTCACTCCTTGCAAAAATAAGAGAGCACATTAAGAGAAAAAAAATCCTTGTTTCTTCTCTCTTTGCTTCACTTTCTGCCAAACATCCTTATGGCTCTGTGGCTTTGGGTAAGTAACTTAATCTCTCAAACCTCAGTTTCCTTATGGACCATAAAATGAATCATAGTCCCTAGGTGACCTCAAAGGGCTTTGGGGAGAAGTTGGACTTAAAGGATGACTGGATTATTTAGGAGGCATTCTATGTTAATGGACTTGAAATCTAGATGTTTGGCTCCTACTGAAAATAAGTTCCTTATTGCAGAAGTATCGGGGCTCTGGAAAGACGCAGTCTGCTCTCAGATGTGTGTAATTTACACTGTGATTAATATGTGCTCACTTAAACTGTGCTTCCGGGAGGTTGGTGCCTTGATGAAAGATTTTTTTTATATATAGCACAGAGGTGATCAGCTAGCACTTGATCATACATTTGCCTAATGGTATCCCACTGGCATTGACATATTAATACAGTAGGTAGGTTAAAAAAAAAGAGGAAAAGAGGTGGCTTGTTAATAAGCCAGATAGAAGTGAGTGTTCTCACATTGCAAGTAAGGAGAGGCAGATTTTTATTTCCAACAGCCTCACTGTTTCTTTCCCAATATATTTTATATGTTAAGAAGAGCTGTGATTTGAGAACAGGGTCCAGGGCCTTGGAAAAGCTAGTTAATCTCTCTGAGGATGTTCCTTCAACAATAATAAATGACACCTGACAGGTGATAAATAAATGATATGATAAATAAATAAAATGATAAATAAATAAATGATACCTGTGCAGGGGAACGTGGCTACAATATGCAAGCAGTGGCGAAATGCAGCCGCATCCAGGTTAGCACAAGAAATAGCCTGTTGCAAGGAATAGCCACTAGGGGGCAAACTTTCACCACTGGAAAGCTGGGTGGCATTTGTATCATTTCCTATCATGGCATTTTTCCCATCCAAAGATGGTGTGGCAGGAGACAACCTTAAGCTGAGGCAGAGCTTTCAGAAAGAGGAAAGCAAGGTCACAGACTCATTTTTCCCCTCTTACAGGAACTCCTCTCCCTTGTCTTAACTGGCATTAAGTTTGCTTTCTGTGCTGTAGAACCTTGCCACACTTACTCAGCCAAACTTTTCTTTTTCCTTTGTAGACTTCATACCTAAATGTTGCTATTTTCAAAATATTGACCAAGGCTGATATAGGCAACTCTCCTTGGTGCTTTTTCCCCCCTTGCTTAGGTATCAAGAATGGAAAACACATTCTGTCATTCTCTCTCTCATACCCACATTTTAGTGGGTAAGACGACAGAAGTTGGTGTTTAAGACCATTCCTCAAAAATAAAAACCTTTTCCCTCAAGGGGCTGGAGTATGTATGTGAAACTTTGCCAACTGAGCATTGAGGATGAGGCTTGTAGCATGGCACTTTTCAGATTTTGTGTTTCAGGCTTGGAAAGCTCACCACTCCTCTTCTTCATGTTGCTGACATTTTTAGCTTGTCCTGCGAGAATTCTATATAGCCATCCCCTCTCGCTCAAAACAACCTCAGCATTAAGAACATAAACATCCACCCCAAATCGTATCTCTGTGTAATAAAAAGGGTGGCAATACTTAATAACTAGCAATTTGCAAGGCACGCTCACATCCATGATCCCATTTAATCCATGGCATGGTTTTATGAAGCAAGTAGTATTTTTATCCACAGTACAGTCAAGGGACTGAGGCACCAGAAAAGCATTCCATTGATGACTTTCTTACTGCATTATTCTTTGAATGTTGTCTCTGCTTTGTCACTGTGTCTCTAGCATTTATTTTAGTCCTAGAATAAGGTATTATGAATAACTATTTATTTGCAGATAGGCATTCTTGCTGAAACTTCCCAAATGTAAAGGATGATTTAGACTCAAAAAAAAAAACCTCTCATGCATTTCTGTTTGAATGAAACTCTGCTTTTGTTTAGTCTGCTTGGCAGGCAGAAACCACGTGTGATTTGTATTGCAAGTGGTTTTCTCTTAGTCATCTAGCTTGTAAGAGCTGGTCATAGCTGTGTTGGCTCAGGCAAGGAGATGTTCCTCTGTGTTTGTCAGTCAACCTGCCTGCCACCAACTGTGTAGCTTTCACTAATTGGGCAAATACTGATGATTTTGCTTGTTTGCACTGCAATGGATATTTATTTTTTCAACTGATCATTTGTAGCCACAACAAAATGAAAATACATTTGGATTTCACACAAGCATCTTAGACACCACTTTTAAACCAAGATTCTCTCTAGGGCTGGCTAAATAATTTATAGAGCCCAGTGGGTGCAGGTGGATCATGCCTATAATCCCAGCTACTCAGGAGGTTGGGATCTGAAGATGGCGGTTCAAAGCCAGCCTGGGCAGGAAAGTCTTATCTCCAATAAACTATTCAGAAAAACCAGAAATGGTACTTCGGATCAAGTGGTAGAGTGTTAGCCTTCAGTACAGAGACGCTCAGGGACAGCATCCAAGTCCTGAGTTCAAGCCCCAGGACTGGCAATAAACAAAAAAATCATTTATGGAATCCAGAGCAAAATGAACACAAAGGGTCCCTATATACATAGGTATATATATATATATATATATATATATATGTACACATACACATATATAATCTTTATATTATACACACACATATGACATTATCATTATTCTTTACCGATACAGATAGTGTATACTTGGAAGAATGATTATGCATGATATATAAAGAATAAAATTTTTTTTGGTCAGTCATGGGACTTGAACTCAGAGCCTGGCACTGTCTCTCAAGGCTAATGCTCTACCACTTTGAGCCACAGCACCACTTCCAGTTTTCTGGTGGTTAATTGGAGATGAGTCTCATGGGCTTTCTTACCCAGGTTGGCTTTGAACTGGGGTCCTCAGATCTCAGCCTCCTAAGTCACTGGGATTACAGGCATGAGCCACCAGTACCCAGCTTGGGAAAGAATTTTCTTTTCTTTTCTTTTCTTTTTTTTTGGTCCAGTCGTGGGGCCTGAACTCTGGGCCTGGGTGCTGTCCCTCAGCTTTTCAGCTCAAGGCTAGCACTCTACCACTTGAGCCACAGCGCCACTTCCGGCTTTTTTTTCTTTTTGCTTATGTGGTGCTGAGGAATCGAACCCAAGGCCTCATGCATGCAAGGCAAGCACTCTACCACTGAGCCACCTTCCCAACCCGTGGGAAAGAATTTTCTAAGACTATTTCCACTCTGGCCACTGCTCATAAATATGGTCCAGAGCCATTCAGTTCAACCCCTGCCAGGCTATGTGATTACTTTCACACAAACTTAAAGGGAAAATAATCATGGTAGTAAAGAACATATATTTTAAAATTGGCAGGCCTGGATTTCAGTCCCAACTCTACACACACTTAGCTGTGTGACCCTGGGGAAGTTACTTGCCTTCCTGACTCTCATCTTCTTTGTTCATAAAACAGAAATAGTGACCTTCTGTCATTCAGTCAACTGAGAATTAAATGATTACAAAGTGTTTATAATTGCTCCTGATATATAGCAATTTAATATTGTTGTTTCTATGATTATTATTATCTAATTCACTGTTGTGATGACTCATTCACTTTTGCCTGGACCTTTCTAAGTTTATCACCAAAAACCTCTCATTCTGGACAGTCTGAGTCTTGTGACAAGCCGGTGATGTGGTTTCATGTTGTCATGTACAGTGACATGAGGTCTGTGTTTTTCTTCTATTAGACCTTTCTTATCAGTCCCTAAACTGATAAACTCAACTGTGTGTGTGTGTGTGTGTGTGTGTGTGTATGTACCAGTCCTGGGTCTTGAACTCAGGGCATGGGCACTGTCCCTGAGCTTTTGTGCTCAAGGCTAGTGCTCTACCACTTGAGCCACAGCTCCACTTCTGACTTTTTGCTCATTAATTGGAGATAAGAGTCTCATGGACTTTCTTGCCTGGGCTGGCTTTGAACTGCAATCCTCGGATCTCAGCCTCTGAGTAGTTAGGATCACAGGTGTGAGCCACTGGCACCTGGCAAGAAACTCAACTTTTACAGAAACTTCACAAAATGTATGTTTCTTTTTTTTTCATCAGAAAAAAAATCCATTCTAGTCCAGCGCCCCTCGTTGGGGCTGGCTGAGATCCTAATCTAGGATTTCCTTGGGTTCCTACCTAAGCCAAGATCAAAGAGCCCCATCCTCACGAGGGGGCTGTGTATGTGTTGGGGGGAGAAGTGCAGGCAGAGGTCATAGAGAGCTCCACAAAATGGGAAGGCAGAGGAATTCCAGGATATTGCAGAGTGGGTATACTGGGCTTGTAGTATTCAAAAAGACCCCAGAGCACTGGTCTTCCTCATTCACGCCCCCTTCCCTAAGCTCTGTGACACACTGACAGAGGACATGTCACCCAGCAGGTAGGGCCTCATGTGACTCTCCGCTCCTACCTCTGCCATGGCTTAGGGGGCAGAACAGCTGGGATTCCACAAGGACTGGCTGCAGGGGTGAGGGGAGAAGGGTCTGTATCAGAGAAATCAAGCCTTGGGCTTAGACTTAAATTTAATCATGCAACTGAAAGAGGCCTGGATTGGATCAGAAAGCCAAGTTTTTATCCCATCTCTGCCGAGGGACAAACCTGTCATCACAAGCTAGCTGTTTCGCTAGGGCCTCCTTGTACAACTCCGAGGGCAGCGTGTCATGGAGAGACAGGTGAGCGTAGCTAGCCGTAAGGATGAATATCTATTTATGTGTTTATTCATGTATTGCAGTACTGGGGTTTGAACTTGGGATCTTGCATTTGCTAAGGAGGTGCTCTATCTCTTGAGCCATGTCCTTAGTCCTGTTAGCTTTCGTTATTTTCCAAACAGGGTCTCATGTTTGTGCTCGGGCTATCTGGGACCTCGATCCACCTATGTACGTTTCCTGTGTAACTGGTCCGACAGATGAGAACCATTGCATACTGCTTTTTAGTGGTTGAGATGTGGATCTTGTGAACTTTTTTTTTTGGCCTGCAAAGAACTCAAACTGTAGTCCTCCTGATCTGTGCCCCGGGAAGATCTAAGATTATGGGGTTGAGTCACTCCTTTGGCTTCAATGAACATTCTTTGTGGTTCTGGTCCTAGTCACTGACCAGCCTTGAGAAAAGCTCATTGAGTAAAAGTTCATTTGGGGAAACATTGGATCCTGTTGCTTGTGCTATCTGGACGCCAGGGGCTTGTTCCCTAGAGGGCAGCAGGTGGTAGGCAGACACCAACACACAGCCAAAGAAAGTAAGAAGATAATGTGAGCAGGCCCTGTTTTAGCTTCACTGACAGCCCTCTCCCCTCCCAGCCTTGGAAAGCAAACTATAGGTTGTATTAAGTCTAGCCAGGCAAGGGGACCCACCCTTTCCTGGCTAATGAATACTTGAGTGACCCACATTCTTTCTTTCTGCCCATCATGTGCACTCTCTCATTCAAAGATGAATCTTGAGCCAAGTGATAGGAGATTTGAAAACAGGCCTGGGAGCTGGGAACGTTTCTTAGTAGTAGAGTGCTTGCCTAGCATGCATGAAGCTATAGGTTCGATTCCTCAGTACCACATAAACAGAAAGAGCCAGGAGTGGAGCTGTGGCTATAGTGGTAGAGTGCTAACCTTGAGCAAAAGTAGCTCAGGGACAGTGTCCAGGCCCTGAGTTCAAGCCGAGAACTGGGGAAAAAATAATATAGTTTATTCCTTTGATCAACATAGGCATGGTGGTACATGCCTATAATCTCAGTCATCACGAAGTTGAGGCAGATACAAAGTTCCAGGTAAGCCTGGGCTCTGAAACCTGTAAGAAAAATAAATAAATGAGGGGGAGGGGGGAGGCTGGGAAGGGATGTGAAGGGTAAACAAAGGAGGAGGCTGCAATGCTTGGTAAGAAATGTACGCATTATCTTGCCCATGTAATTGTAACCCCTCTGTACAGTATGTTCACAAATAAAATAAAATTAAATTTAAAAAAATAAATGAATAAATAACCAATAATAGAGCAGATCCATTCCAAAGGATATTTCCTAAAACAAGAATATACACTACAGCCAAAGATCAAATTTGGCTGTTGTTTTTTTTATCAACAAAGTCTTATAGGAAAATAGCCATAGTTATCTGTTTATATATTGTTTATTGGTGTGCTTATGCCCAAATGACAAAACTCAGTAGTTATGATAGATACTCACTGCCCAACAAAACCTGAGGTATTTATTCTCTTAGTTTTAAGAGAAAGTTTGCTTGTCTTGGTCCTAAAAGGATTACCAGTTCCTGCTACTTAGATCCCATTTGGTGGGATGGATCCTGGTCCTTGTTCATTGCAAAGCCAGGTCTCTTGGATTCTGTGAAGTACTCGGTGTTTTTCTAAGACATTTCTCAGTTAGAGAGAGAGTTGATTTCTATTGCTCACAACCAATGAAGACTAACTTGATACAGTCAAATGTATTTCTCCATAGAAATTGTTCCTTGCAGCCAGTTGTAAATAGCAGGAGCTACTGGGGAGCCTGAGGCAGAAGAATCTCAAGTTCAAGTCTAGCCTGAATAACCTAGTGAGATGTCCCTGCCTTTCTCACCCATGGCTAGGAAAAAATGAGAGAGACAGAGAGGGGGGAGAGAGAGAGAGAGAGAGAGAGAGAGAGGGAGAGGGAGAGGGAGGGAGGGAGGGAGGGATGGAGGGAGAGGGAGAGGGAGAGGGAGGGAGAGGGAGAAAAGAAAGGGAGGGAGGCAAGGAGGGAGGAAGGGAGGTAATGAAAAATGAAAGAAAGAAACAAGGAAACGAAGACATGAAGCAAGATAGCAAAGAGGAAGGAAGGAAGGAAGGGAAAGAAGGAAGGAAGGAAGGCAGAAGAGAGGGAGGGAGGGAAGGAAGGAAGGAGGGAAGGGAGTTTGATTTGTTTATGTCTGCAGGGCAGCACAGGTATAAAGGAATACATCCTTTGCTGTGCTCCAGCTTTGACCCTATAGAGGATTATTGTTATTATTTGAATTGTTTTGCTAGACATGGTGGTTTACACCTGTAATACCAGCACTTGGGAGGCTGAGTCAGGAGGATCATGAGTTCAAAGGGAGTTTGAGCTACGTTGCCAGATCCTCTCCAGTGTCAGTGAAGTAAACTCAAAGTTTCCAATGACATGTGATATACCCAACCACCCTGGCTTCCCTGAGACTGAGCTTTTGCCTAGGACTGAAGATTTCCTGGAACTGAGGAGTTTGTGGAAGACAGGATTTTCAATTTTCTTTTTTTTTTTAAATTTTTTTTGGGGGGTCCGGTCGTGGGGTCTGAACTCTGGGCCTGGGTGCTGTCCCTCAGCTCTTCAGCTCAAGGCTAGCACTCTATCACTTGAGCCACAGCGCCACTTCAGCTTTTTTCTTTTTGCTTATGTGGTGCTGAGGAATCGAACCCAGGGCCTCATGCATGCAAGGAAAGCACTCTACCACTGGGCCACCTTCCCAGCCCAGGATTTTCAATTTTCAAACTGAGATGGTCCTGGGAAAACTGAGACAACATCATCACCCTAGAGTTTTGTCTGAAAATCAAACAAGGAGTTGGATTTCCATTGATTTGATTTGAACCACAGTGTTTTAAATATTTAATTAATTTATTTAGGTGCTGGGAATTAAACTCAAGCCCTTGGGCATGTATGCATGAGCTCTGTCACTGAGCTGCACTGTAGTCAATTTTAAATACTACAAGTGTCCAAATTACATGAGAGGAGAACATGGGATTTTCAGGTTTTAGCATATTCTGGGACTTCTGTGTAGAATAGAAAGCATATAACAGTCAAGTCCTGGGATCTCAGGATCACTGTTGGGTTAGGAAGGTAGAGCTGTAAAGTCTGCATCTTGGCACTACGATGACAATATTTTTGTGTAGGAATATGACTTCTGAGAAACAGAAGGTGCCATGGTGCAAATGCAACACGTTCCTTATTGTTGCTGGAAGGAAGAGAGAAGGTGATCTCAGATGACTTCTGAAACCTGGACCAAGAGGCAGAGCCTGGTGAGTGCCAGTGATTTCAGAAATGGACCCAGTGCTGATGCTTGTGTGAAGGAAGGAGACTGAGCCTCTGGATTTGCAGAGTCCTGGAAAATACCTTTGGTGATGAAAAACATCTATTTGGATTAGGCAGCCTCTGATCAGTAGCTGGATTACCCAGCTTCCTTGGTGCAGAACTGACTGGACTTGTTAGCCTGCTAGCAGGAAGGAGGCAGGTGTGTTAAGTCTTGTGCAAATATGGAACGTGGTGCACCGGGGGTGGCAAGTCTGTTCCTTTGTGTGAAGATGCAGAGGAAGAATGACAAGGGAATGGAGGTGGGGGCCAGGCAGGTAAGGATGGAAGAAAGCCCCAAATTAATTCTGGATGATCCCATAATTATGGGAGCTGAGGGAGAGGCTGGTGATGGATAAGAGGAATAGGAAAAAGAGGAGGAGGAGAAGGAGGAGGAGGTATAATTTGGAAATAATTCTTTTCATTTACTTTTCCCAAGTTGATTTATCTAGAAGTTATCCACAGCAGGATTTAATTAACCTAGAACTTCCTGACTCTCGTAAAATCCAGCAAGTCTATGTTGGATAGTTAAAAACAAAAAACAAAAAATGACATTGCTAACTTCAGATGTAATATAGTGGGTTTTTCTTTATCAATTACCAGAAATGCTGAGTACTGCAGTTATGTGAGTGAACCTGAGGCTCATTACTAATAGAAAATCACCAGTGTTTCCAAATCACATCACTTGGTTGTAGATATCATGAAATATTTGTTTGTCACTACTCTGAAATTATGATATAAATTAGACTCACTAATAGACTGTGTTGCTAAGCAAAGAAGTACAGATATTATTGCTATATTACATGCTTTTATTTTGATCATTCTTTTTTTATAATTTAATTGTTTTCTGGTTCTACATATTTTATTGTTTATGTATTCTGACAAGGGATTTTGGGGCTTTACCATATTGCTAAGGGGTCGGTCCTGGAGCTGTGTCCTAGAATGGCCCAATGGAATAGCCCAAAACCTTCTCTGCCCCCATGTCTTCCACCTCTTTCTACAGCCATTAACAGAAATCTCTACAAGCGTAGATAAATGTTCTAGATCCAATGTGACAAAGGAGTCTTTTAGCATGACTGCAACTAGGTTAAAAAAATACCTTAGGATAAGTTTTTAGTTTTTGTATGTGGATAAGAACTGGAAAAAAAAATCTGGGTTGTATTTCCAGTGGTTTGGTGCCTGCCTAGCAAGCACAAGGCTCTGAGTTCAAATCTCAGTACTGTATATATGACATAAAATCATTTATATACATGTGACTTGAGAAAAGAACTGGAACATAACAAAAATGAAAATATTGGATGTACTTTTAACAATGTTATTTCATTAACTTTTTTAATATTCTTCTTCTTATTTTTTAAACACCTGGAGATTGAACCCAGGGTCAATATCAATTTTACAAAATCATTTACGAGCCAAACATGGCTATTAATATGTATAATTCCACCACTTGGGAGGCTGAAGCAGGAGGATTGAAAGTTCAAGGCCAAACGGGGTGTTGATGGCTCTTGCCCATAATCCTAGCTACTCAAGAGGCTGAGATCTGAGAACTGTGGTTCAAAGCCAGCCCCAGCAGGAAAGTCTGTGAGACTCTTATCTCCAATTAACCACCAGAAAACTGGAAGTGGGGCTGTGGCTCAAGTGCTCAAGTGCTTGCCTTGAGCAAAAGGGCTCAGGAACAGTTCCCAGGCCCTGAGATCAAGCTTCATAGCCAAAAAATAAAAAATAAAATAAAGGTCCAAGGCCTGTTTCTGGGATAACTACTAAGTTCCAAGCCATACTGGGCTACATTATGAAACTCAAACTCAAGAACTGGGCTAGTACCTCAAAAGTAGGGCAATTGCATTCACAAGGTCCTGAGCTCAATACCCAGTATCACAATGAAAAAAAATACAATCTTTTTTTTGTACTTAGGAAATATTCCTTTAGAGTTTGAAATATTTCAAAATATAGAGGAGTTAAAAGGAAGAGTAGTCAACACTCTTTAACCAACTTAAATAAATCATGCCAAATTCCATGCACTTTTTAAAACTGATGAACAGCTATTTATTCCTATGCTAAGTGAGGAAACAAGAACAGCACATAAAACATGTTTGTTTAAAAAAACAAAACAAAACATATATTGCCAGGTACTAGTAGTTCATGCCTGTAATCCCAGCTACTCAGGAGGCCGAAATCTGAAGATCAAAGTCTAAAGCCAGCTTGGGCAGGGAAGTCCATGACATTTTTATTTCCAATTAACCACCAAAAAACCCCAAAACTAGTCTTGAGCAAATAAGCTTTGGGACAAAGCCCAGGCCTTGAATTCAAGCCCCACGTCTAGCAAGGGAAAAAAAAAAAAAAGATATGAGCATGCACACACACACACACACACACACAAACACACACGAAAATACCTAGAGGACTATGGATGCAACAGGCGCAGATATTAGTTTGTGTAATATTACCATTAGACAATCCCAATTTTGTTCAAGAAAAGGCAATCCTCCATGGGAAAGTACAGGGCTGCTGAGAGGATCAGCACTTCAGGCATCCACCCTGTGGCAGCCTACAGCGGTGGCTCTAAGTCAGATGGTTGGTGCCTGGTGAGTCTCTAGGACCGGGCTTTGTAGGCCTGGAAATGCTATTTAGTTTCCATACCCAGAAGAGCTTTGTCTCTGGAGGAAATGGTTAAAGCCACAAGGGGAACATGCTTGAAATGTTTTATATTAGGATGATAATGTCTACCTGCCTTGCTGCGTACTTACTCAAAACCCAGATGATAAGCAAGAAATACACATCGTTCAGAAAGGGAAAGTAATGGAGTGAGATGTGAGCTAAACCATAGGTAGTTTTCTTTTAATATGAGGCTATTCCAAGTATGATATGAGATATACTTCTGTTTTTAAAAGGTATTTGTGATTTAGCTGACACTTGAAATTTCACTAGACAATCATTTTGTGTTTGTGTGTATGCGCCAGTCCTATGGCTTGAACTAGGGCCTGGGTACTGTTTCTGACCTTTTGCCCAAGGTGAGCGCTCTACCCCTTGAGCCACAGCTCCACTTCCAGTTTAGGGGAGGTAAGAGGTCATTCCTGCCCAGGCTGGCTTCAAACTACAATCCTTAGATCTCAGCCTTCCAAATAGCTAGGAGTACAGATGTGAGCCCCAGAACCCGGCTGATAATCTGTTTTTTGTTGTTGTTGTTTTGTTTTGTTTTGTCGGTCATGGGACTTGAACTCTGGGCCTGGATTTGGTCCCTCAGCTCTTCAGCACAAGGCTAGCACTCTACCACTTGAGCTATAACGCCACTTCCAGGTTTCTGGTAGTTTATTGGAGATAAAAAACTCACAAACTTTCCTGCCGGGGCTGGCTTTGAACCACAATCCTCAGACCTCAGCCTCTTGAATAGCTAAGATTACAGGTGTGAGCCACTGGTGCCTGGCTAATCTGTATTTTATTGGGACCCTGTCTGACAGAGAACTAAGTTGGGGAGCAGAGCTGGAGGGAACCCATGGAGAGCAGGGTGACTTAGATAGTCAGGCAGTCTAGCCTAGGTGCCACGAGGAGGGTTAGGAGAGATGATGGGGCTCACATCTTGGGCTACACAAACGCAAAAGCCAGGCTAGCCACCAAAGTGTCATCCTGCGTGTTGCTGTTTCTTCCCCTCCGTGAAGTCATTGGCGTCGCCTTCCTGCCACCCTGTGGCTTCTGGGAAGGGCTTCTTGGAAGATGAACAATTGTCTGGGCGGCTTTGCCTGGGTGGTGCCTGGGGAGACCTCGGACCACTGATTGACCTGCCTGAACATAGCGTGCTGCATATATTGTTTGGTCTGAGCTCTTAAGTGCTCTTTCCCTGTTTGTTTGTTTAATTCCTGCGCTTTTGTATGTGATCCCCCATAAATCTCCCTTTTCTTAAGGACTGTGTTTGACAACTTCATTTCCCCCCCAACTGGAGACATTTCCCCCGCTAAGGGTCAAAGAGACTAATTACCCTACACCAAGTTTGGAGACACCCTCCGGCTGCCACATAATGGGGAAGCATGTGATCCTCACAGTATTAATAGAATGTGATTGCTTCGGAGCTCAGATGCCCTGATGGCCTAAAGCCCAACTGTATTCCTGTCAGTAAATCAACTCCTGACCCCTTCAATGATGGCCACATGGAAGCTTAAACCCTGAAACATAGTCCCATTGGACACCAATTTACATGTGAGGAAACGGAAGTTCTGGGAGGATGATGATGATGATGATGATGATGCTGGGACAGAGCTCTCAACTCTCTGTCCAGCATCCCTCCCAACCAGTTTGGGCTTGGTGAGGTGGAGGGCTAAGGATGGAGGGGAGAAGGGGAATAGAACAGCAAGATATCACCTGACTCTGGCAAGGTGCTTTAACCTAAGAGCACTTTCCCTACATTATCTCACTTCAAGTAGGTATAATTTCTCTTTGGCAAGTGGGGGACCTGGAGCTCAGAGAGGTTAAGTGACTTGTCCATGGCCACATTTTTATATAGAGGCGGAGGAGGAACCCAACCCAGATCTTTCAATTCCTTAGTCTATTGCTATTTATACCCTAATATGGACAAGATGGACAAGGAGAGGCAAGGCAGCACTGCTGTACCAGACAGCAATGGCAGGCAGGTGGCTGGGAAGAAGACCAGCCTGGAGTCATGTTGAACACTCCATCATCGCGTCCCATCCTCACACCAAGCTCATGAGTGTATCAACACCTCCACTTTACAGATGAGTGACTGAGACTCAGCCGGCAAGTAGCAGCATTGGAACTTGAGCCTAGGTCTGACTCACTTGTCAACATCACCCCTCAGCTGTAGGACACTGGCTTTTTTCTTGGATCAATGAAAGCCTAGGATGACACTGGGCATGAGAGGACATCATAGGGTGGGGGAAAAAGCAGGCAGGTTCACGGGTACAAGAGAAGATCCTGGGACAGAGGAGTCCGAGCCTCTCCTTTGCTCTCTGTCTGCTCCTTATGTAAATATTCTATTCCCTCTGAAGCTTTAACCAGGTCCCTTCCTCTCTGCATGGACTATCAATTTGTTTGGGGATGAAATACACATGCTCTCTCTCTCTCTCTCTCTCTCTCTCTCTCTCTCTCTCTCTCTCCCTGGTCAGGTACCACCCTTCGAAATGTAGAATTTGAGCCTCGGGTTTCTCTGGCTACCCTTTAGAGCCTCCTTTTTGCCAAGCCCTGCCTTCATCTCATCTGAAGACCACCAGCATTAGGCAGGAAGCAGAGCAGGTTTGCCTTAAATTCATGTGAAAACTTGCACTCTCTTCTGCGTTCCTCCTCCTTCTCTTCCTCTTCCTTCTCCCTCTCCCTCTCCTTCTCCTCCCTTTCTTTCCTAATTTTTGTTTCCAAAATACTTGTGAGGTATTTTCCCCAACTAAGAGTCCCTGAAGGCCTCATCCTTATCTCTTCTTGTTGACCATATTGGTTTTTTTGATACTAGAAGCAGCTGCACAGGGCATATTATCATTTGCCCTGGTTCTTAATTCAGTGCTTAGTGCATAATAGGGTCAGCATAAGCCTCTCCGCCTTAAATTGACAGTGCAGGGAGGAAGAGGAGGAATTATTCTGAGGGGCTGTCATTGCTAATGTGTCTTTCCTTTACCCAGCTTTTGTAGCTAATGAATTTCATCAAGCTTGGCTTCTGGGACATTCCTCAGAAGCTTTCCCATTAAGTGAGTTACTGGAGGACCCTCGTGTCCTCTGGGGGAATGCTGGAAGTTGGCCTATCTTCTCAGTGCTCAGGGTTCCCAATGGCAAACAGAGTCTGCCGCCCACCCAGCCGGCCACTGTGGCCCCTTTTATCTCACGTTTGGCAAGGGTCTGTGATTATGGAAACACACATGGAAATTCAAGTAGAAGAGAATATAAAAGTACAGTTGGGCTGGGTACAGGAGGATTAGCTCAAGAGGCTGAGACCTGATGATTGTGGTTCGAAGCCAGCCCAGGCAGGAAAGTCTGTGAGACTCTTATCTTCACTGGAACACCACAAAAGCCAGAAGTAGAGTTGTGGCTTGAGTGGTAGAGTCCTAGCCTTGAGCAAAAAGTTCAAGGACAGCGCCTAGGCCCTGAATTCAAACCACAGGGCCAGCATACACACACACACACACACACACACACACACAAAGTTGGGAATGTAACCAATAGTTACTACTGGTAAAATGATGTAGATGGATATGAGTTATAGACAGATTTAGGCAGAGAGTAAGTTTAAAAAAACATATACTGTGGTCATGGAATTGGGGAGGGTGGCTACTGGAGTTAAAGGGTCTCAGATAAGACAGGTATAGTTTTAACTTTATCTTTCCCCTCAAGGCTGGTACTCTGCCACCTGGGCCACACTCACTTCTGGCTTTTTGGGGGAGTGGTTAATTGAAGATAAGAGTATCATGGTCTTTCCTACCCAGGCTGGCTTTGAACCATGATCTTCAAATCTTAGCCTCCTGTGAAGCTAGGACTACAGAAATGAGCCACTAGTGTCCAGCCAGACAGCTCTAGTTTTACACCATTAGTACTCTTAGTGCCTTTGAAGGCCATATTTACCTCAAAGACTACACTGAGGAGTGAGTAGTTCCCAGCAATGGCCAATGTCTGGTACCCCTGCCTCCAAGATTAAGAGCTTGAGCTCTTTGCATCCTGTATTATCTGGAGGAATGAGCAGGGCTGGGTATTACAGAGGGGTGGGGAAGCCAGTGGAAACCACTGGGAAATTCTAGTTCTCAAGAAGTGAGCGCTGCTGAGGGGGCAAGGACAGGTCAGTTCTATTTCCCGCTGTTCCATCGATGCCAAGTCAGTCCATGGCTCCCTTCCCCCTCAGCCAGTGAAGATTCGTCAAATGAATGATTGAATGAAGCAACCAATCAAAAAAGACATGGGGTCCCAAGGTTATAAGCCAAGTACTATCCATAAGCACCTTCCTGCCAGCTCTGGTAACTCTGGGGAACAATCTAAGGGTGGTTCCCCCATCCTGATTCATCATATAGACAGCTGAAGATTGAAGTGAGAAACTAGAGCAATATGGGGAGTCTTTGGTGTGAGGATTGTGGCCTCTGATGGAAGAGGCTGAGAAGTCATATGGGTCAAGGAAGAACTTCCTCCTTCCTCCTAACATCTACTGAGCATTAGGAGTGCCAGGCGTTAACTATGGGCTGACTAGCATCCTCTCATTTCATCTTAGTTTCTCAAAGTGGAGCAAAGCATGACTAATATATTGTAATTCTTATTGTCATTATTGTCTTATTAGCTCAGAATCCTGCTCTTTCACATATCGCTCTTTAGGCTCAAATGTCATCAGTAGCACCAAGCCCCTGGCCTGATTTTCATCTCTGTTGTTAATCCATTCACAACTTTCATGGGGGGCACTTGTGTCCCCGGTCTCCTGTCCCCAGTGCCATGTATGGCCTCCCTTTTGCTCTTCTTCTTTTGTTTGCCCTTTATTTGTGCTCCTAGTTTTCTAGGTCTTCTCACGCTTCCCTGTGCCTAGAATTCTCACACTGACTTGGGTGGGGGTGGGGGCAGCAAGCTAAGCCACCCTGAAAGTGGAGGGCTTGGATTAGGGAGAAAGGAAGGGGCAGCATTCCAGGTGAGTGAACCATAAGCAAAAGAGGAAGCAGATGGAACATAATTTGGGGACTAAGAGGGGAAGTAGGAGAAGGTTCCTGCGGAGGTTAGCAGGAGATCAGCTTGAGAGGGTGGGGCCTGTAATGGAGGTCTCCGAGGCCTAAGAGGGGAGTTTGGACTTGATCCTGGAGGAAAGAAAACCATTACAAGTATCTGAGTGGGGCAATGACAGGAGGCAAGCCATGTTTCCAAAGAGTTAATCTAGCCCAAATGTGCAAAACAGATCGAAAGCCTAGAGACAGGGAGACCAATATAAATCTTCCAGCCAGTCATCAAATGGGCAAACACTGTCAACAGACTTTGAGAGAGGCTGTATGAGACAGCAAGATTAAAGTGCAGTGATTTCAGCTAGGAACCCTTCAACAAAATTGCCCCCTCCCTCCTAACCCCAAGAGCTTCTCATTCACACAGCAAACTGAAAGCTTCCAAATAGCGAAAAATGGGTTGCATGGTTTTAGAAAGGAATTTGGCGCTATGGGTGGAGAGCCATAAGAATGGTCACACCCTTTGACCCAGTAATTCCACTTCTGGGAATGCTAGAGAAATAATCCAAGCCAGAGAAGGGGGAAAAATGCAAGCAGATCTTAATCACAACACGCTTTATAGCTGCAGATATTAGAAACAAGTAGCCAGCAAGGAGAGGGATGGTAAAGTCAACTGCAGCTAACAGTTAACTGTTTCCTGGCCATTAACTCCAAGCATTACAAAGATCAGGCAGATGGTGTGGAAAATGTCCATGATAGAACGGGAGGAAAATGGAATTCAACATACATCTGGTAGATGATTGTGCAGCAAACAGCCCAAGTATAAAAAAGGCAAGTCATAGTCTAAATTACTCTTGTGTCATTTCATTACATTGGAGAAACTAGATTTTATTTCTTTTTTCTTTTCAAAAACTTTTCTCCAATATGCTTTTCCTTTCATTTTTAATTTTTTTAAACATGTACTTTTTAAAAAGTTACTATAGAGGTGATGTACAGAGGGGTTACATTTACATGAGTCAGGTAATAGTACATTTCCATTTGTACAGTGTCATCTGTTCCCTCATTCCAATATGCTTTAATTATCTGCATATCTCCCACCCCCCACCCCCACACAGGAATCAAATCCAGAGCCTCATGCCTGCTAAGCATGCATTCATTCTACCACAGAGCTATCCCCTGGTTGCTGTGTGTTCTCTTGGAATGCCACGAAGAAATTTTAGTTTTCATTCTGTTCATGATGAAGTTGTTTGGCTTTGTAAGAATGCACTGTGTTTGGCTTTGGTTTTGGTTTGGTGCCAGTACTGTGGCTTAAACTCAGGGCCTGGGTGCTATACCTTAGGTTTTTCACTCAAGACTAGCACTCTACCACTTAAGCCACCACTCCACATTTGTCTTTTTGGTGGTTAATTGGAGGTAAGAGTCTCATGGGCTTTCCTGCTTGGGCTGTGTCTTCAAACTTCAGTTCTCAGAACTTAGCCTCCTGAGTAGCAAGGATTACAGGTATGTGCCACTGGTGTTCAGCTATCTATGATGTAGTTTAGAAAATGAAGAAGATAATTTAGAAATGAAAATGAGGCTGGAGATACAGCTCAGTGGTAGAGCACTTTCCTAGCATGTTTGAAGCCCCAGAGTCCATGTAGGAATGGACCAAGAATCTCTCGGCACAAGGTTCCACATTTAGGAGAAACACTGTAAACTGACTGTAAATATATATTATATATATATGGAATGCTTCACAAAGTTGCATGTCATCCTTGTACAGGGGCCATGCTAATCTTCTCTCTATCATTCCAATTTTAGTATATGTGCTGCTGAAGTGAGCACTGATAGTAAGTATCTTGAGCTATCATTTTCTCTGCTCTTTTTCCTGCCTCTTGAAAATAGAAGCTGTGAGTTTACAGGCTGCTTGTCTACGAAAGCGACAGGAACCCTGCCTGGCAATTCTTCATGCTCAGCCACTTCATGTCTTGAATGCTGTAGCCACCCCCCTTTTCCTAGAGTGAACCTTGTGAAATTTCTGCTTTTTGTATCTGTCTTTGCTATTTTTCCCCTCTGCCCAGGCCATACTTTTGCTATGATGTCCAAATGAACTGATCATAGAAGGGAATGTTTATTTTCAAAATAAGTTTTATTCAAAAGAATCATTTTAACGTGTAAGGCATTTAGGTTAGACTATAAAGTAACCTTAGCTTTTGTGACCTTTCTGTTTGAGGTCTCCTGACCTCGACGAGGGCAATCTCTTGTTTACAATCCTGCTCACAGCTGCACATAGGCCTGGTGAAAGATGGTGTATGATTTTAAAGAGTCATGGAGATTAAGAAAGGGATTGAGGGAGGGTGAAGATTAGAAAAGCTCGTAGACCACCTAGAGCAAAGCCAATTAATGCCAAGAATGATTTTGGGGGCTGCTAAAAGGCACCAGCAATTTCTCTAACATCCTACTTAATAAAACTCACATTCAGGCAGATTTTCCAAGTTTCTCAAGGACTACTTAAGTGGGAACCCATTGAAAACCTTGTTAAAGTCTAGGGAGATGACATTTATTGGCTCTGTGTGGTCTGCTGAGATGGCTAGGCTGCAATTGAATCCAGTGTTCCCAGAATGCCAGGAGGAAAAGACCCCTTTCCTTCCCCACCCCAGACCAGTTTGCAGATAGAAACACTGTATGTTATACTTGGCCCATGTACCCTGCCCTTCTAAGTCAGATTTAGTATGGTTGCAGCCATAGTAAGCCTCATGAGGTGCCATTTTAGATGGAATGACTCACTAGAAGGTGCTGGAGGCAAAGGGGATGGGATAGTAGCATGTCTGGAACCAGCAGACTCTCTTGGTAGCCTTTGCCTAGGTGGTCAGAACTTGGTGAACAGATTTGGGAATTGATGCTGCGGAATGTCTTTCTGGCTGAACTTGTATGCAGATAGAGTTGAACAGTGTCTTTGATCTGTGAGTGCTTTAAATGAACAATACCTGCAATCTATGGGTGCTCTTGGTAGATTCCCTGTTTCTATGCCCTTCTCTATGATGATCTCATCCAATCTTTAAGCCACACATGATCACTATGACAAAACGGAGTCCCAGATTCAGGAAAAGCTCAGATCTCCTTTCTCCTGCCAGGCCATGTTGCAATAACTACATATTTCTTCAACTAAGGAGCTGAGGAGTGATTCATGGTAAATTTCTAAAACATCTCATTTATCCAGAGCATTTTAAATGGAGGTCACTATTCTAATAACATTCGTGCTAAAAAAAAATTAGGAAACGGCCAGATAAGTTGATGTTAGGTAAAATGAACCCTAAGATAAGTATTTAAATGTTTTTTCTTTCATGTAATTGTTTCTAACGTATTTATAAGATGATTTCTTTGTTGCTTTTTATGTTCCTCCCCCATGATATAACCCCTGCTTTCACTGTTTTTGATGTTGGTATAATTTGTGAAGGGGAAGGGAAAAAACAAATGGTTTAAATAGGGATACAGGTGGACCCACTGCAACAACGAGATGTACAAGTCGTTATGTTGAAAAACGAACTTTACAACTTTGACGGTGGGGGGGGGGTAGACAAAGGGGGCCGGGGTTGGGGGAAGATGGGAAGGGATAGGAAGGGGAAACAAAGGAGGAGGCAACAATGCTTGATAAGAAATGTACTCATTATCTTGCCTATGTAATTGTAACTCCTCTGTACAGTATTTTCACAATAAAAAAAAATTAGACTTGGGGTGATGCTCACTTGCCAAATATATACAACACTGTGCATTCTGTCCCTAGAACCACAGAAATAAAAAAAAAATTCTCAGAAGCCCTGGATCAATCTGTGTATTCCAGTCTTGTCACCTGTAGGTATGTGTGGATGCAATGTGTATTTGCACTTGTACTTCGGATATGAGACAGAAGGGGATTTCCATAATGATAGGAACAGTACAAGGGCAGATTTTCCTTTATGCCTTTCATATACTGATTATATTTACTCTATGTTCTATGTATCCTAGTTAGGACTTGGTGTTTGCCAAGTAGGCATTCTGTCACTGGAACCAAGGCCCTTAGTGTATCATTTTTATTAAATTAAATTAATTAATTTTTATTTTTTTGCCAGTCCTGGAGCTTGAACTCAGGGCCTGGGCACTGTCCCTGAGCTTCTTTTGCTCAAGGCTGGTGCTCTACCACTTGAGCTACAGCACCACTTCTGGCTTTTTCTGTGTATGTGGTACTGAGGAATCGAACCCAGGGCTTCATGTATGCTAGGCAAGCACTCTACCACTGAGCCATATTCCCAGCCTCATTTTTTTTAATCAAAAAAGATACACATGTGGCAGCTCTCCATGCTCTTAGTGTTTCTAATATGCTTTCAACTAGTTAGCATTAGATTTGATTCTCCTATCTCTGCCTCTCAGGAAGCTTGGATCAGGCTCATAGCTTGTTTACAGTTAGCTTCTTTCTGGGTCATGGGCTTCTGTAGGCAGGACTGCTTCTCACATCGAAGGGGTCCTGTGGGCAGGGGTGAGCCATACAGCCTTTGGAATACTGGGTTAGGATCCTGATTCTCTCATGCACTTGCTGAATGAATTCAGGTACATTTTTTTAACCTTTCGAAGTCTTTGTCTCTTCATTTTAAAATGAAATATTTTCAGAACTAACTCCGAGGATTATCATGAAGATGAACAGGACCCAACACATAGCATGTGCAAAGTATAGTTTACCTATGGTTGCTACCTATACTCCAGACATTTGGCACATAGTAAGTACCAATGCATTTGGTGGGATGAAATCTATAAAGTAAGAAAGTGGTCTGTGAAGTATTTCATGCTGAGAACAGCTGCTGAGGCAAGACCAGGATGCAAGTGCATCCGGGAAACTGCCCTCGGGGTAGATGGAGCTGTTTCTCTTGGAATACCTATGAGACAAGCTAAATCCCTAACCTAACTCCTTGCTCACAAGCTGATTTAATGCCTTGTTCTCAGATGGAAGCAGTGTCAAGCCATTAACTTGACATGAACAGATATGGTGCCTGATCTTCCCCTGAAGCAAAGAAGCAGCGTTGGATTTCCACTCTATCTTTGGCTGTCTTCCAGCTCCTGAGCACCAGGCCTCTTCAGCTGTGTGTGGGCCTTGAACTCACCAGCCCCAGCCTTGGCACTTCTTTGTGGAAACTAGTCCTAATGCAAGGTGAGCTGGGTAGGGAATAAAACAGGGACTAATATAGCCAGATGCAAAACACACTGTTCAGATCACTTATTCTGAAGGCGAGACCAGTAAGAACCACCTTTTGGGCCATGTAATTATGTAGATTATAAAAGTAGAAAGAGGCAACTTGGAGTCCTGATAAAGGGAGGTTTTCAGGAGAAAGGGAAGATAGTTTCAACAGAACTTGGGGCTAGCCTGGCCACACAGGGTCCTGATGGCCAGAGTTGGCTGAAGAGGGAGCAGATCCCAAGTGGCTGGGAGGGAGTCTATGGGGGCCAAGGATCAGGAAGGCACCTCTCCAGGAGCCTCCTCTGAACTTGCTGGTGACTCTAAGTGACCACCAGTAATTGCTTTGCTTTCCCTAGACCTGCCTCCAGCATGTAGCCATCAGGTGACCTTGGAAGCTGGCCCTCACTCTGTTTCTGGCACAACTCAACAACACAACGAGGGACCAATGCCCCTTCTGCTTTCTGGCAATGGAAGCCCTATTCTGAGTTGGCTAGTTGGGGAAAGGAAATGTTTCTATCTTCTGAAAAATGGGATGGGAGTGATTGACAGAGAATCATTCATTCCTCAAGCACTTTTTCCAGACAGACCAGACTAACTAAGCTGAGTGACCCAAAGTTGTGGGGCTTTTTTTGGGGAGGGGGCATAAATCACTGATATGAAGCCAGTGTTTAGTTAGAGCGAGCAACTGATCTAGGCCAATAAGGTGTTATACAAAAACCTTGAAGTTTATAACTGTGGTGATTCAGTTCTGTAATCCGAGCTACTTCAGAAGGAAGTAAGAGGATTGTGGTCTCAAGCAAAAGACCCTATCTGAAAAATAATTGAAACAAACATGGCTGGGGCATGGCTGAAGTAAGCATTTGCCTAACAAATGAAAAGTTCTGAGTTTAACCCCACATGCTGTCAAACAAAACCTAGGGATCTAGGGTAGCAGTATACACATGAACTCAGAGTGGAGGTCAGGTGTGGAGACTTTAGTCTAGGATCCAAACCACCGGCTTGCAGCCTGGGCTATTGTGGCTATGGTCAAGTGCCTTATCTCTCTTCACATTTACTTTCTTATCTATAACAGGGATGACAATTCCTGCTACCTCTAACTCACAGAGTCTCATGAGGCTCCCATTTGATTGAGAACATTTAACAGGAGTGATCTCAAGTGATGGCCCATGGCTTATATCTGCAGTGGCCACACAATTGGTGCTCAAATACAGCAGTCTTAAATATTGCAGTTCTTTGAAAACAATGTGACTTTAAACAGCAAGAGTAATATAAAATACAAATTTGTCCCTCTTTTATCTGTCTTGACACATGATCTTTGTGCCACCTCATCTAGCCTAGCAAATTTCTCCCATCCAGGGACCTCAGTGGTCCTCTGCCATCTTCCTTGCTTTTGGCAGCTCCCAGCTGGACCATGCACACGGTCTCTTCCTCAGACATCTCCCATCACATCATTTTTCCCGAATGCTTCTAATGTGGGTGCAACCCTAGCATCCGCCCTCTCTGCCCTCAGCTTGAGCCATCTTCTCCAGGTCTCTGTCTATTCCTAGATCCATCACTGCCAGACAGCCATCCTCATCCCTTCTTTCTCTCCTCAGCCCTTCTTCATACAATAAAATAGGAATCTAGTTGAGTGTGGTGGAGCACACCTGTAACCCCAGCATTTGGGGGGTGGGGCAGAGGCAGGAGATTGAGTTTAAGGCCAGCCTGTGCTACACAATAAGATTCCATCTTTGACAAAATGAAGAAAGTAGGAGGATGTACTCATTTCAATAGGTAAATCATGAAGCAAAGAGAGAGCACTTCCTTGTAGTAGAATATTAACTAATAATTATAGGACTGTGGACTACAACACTATCACTGTGCAACAATTATATTAATAACTAATTTAGAAAAAAATCAACCAATGGAGCCTAAAGCCAATGAGTGGAAGTTTAATGAAGAACAGGATGTGTACATAGATTCCCGCCAGCATGCTTATATTTCTAGCTACTCAGGAGGCAGAGATCTGAGGATCAAGATTTGAAGCCAGCTCAGTCAGAAAACCCCTGAGACTTTAACCACCAAAAAGCTGAAAGTAGAGCAAACGCTTAAGTGGTAGAGCAGCAGCCTACTTGATTTGGAGTGTGTGTGTGTGTGTGTGTGTCTAGCATCTCCTAATGGCCCCATCCACTCATAGAGTGAAACAGCTCATCTCCATAGCAGCATCACCTCTTTCCAGACAAGTCTGTATCTGGCCACCACCATTCAGCACATAGCTATAAGTACCAGGCTACATAAAGTGATGCTGAAAAGGGACAATTTGGGGCCTAATCTAAGCAAACAGGCACAGTCCCGTAAGTACAAGAAAACCTATAGGGATGGTGAGCACTTGGTCCTCCTCTAGTGCTTTTTTATGGAGTAATGCTTCTCAGGCTCATCGCCATCTAGATGGTAAGAGCTCCTAGGCCCTGTTTTCAGGTTATTCTATGCTACACTCATACATGGTTTCGATCAAGTCCCCTCCCTGCTCGGGAGCCAACCAAAGCTTCCTATGAGCTGTCAAGTGGAAACTCCCCTGCTCTGACCCTCTCTGGATAACATGACGTCATCGCAATGGTTTTTGAAGGCCTATCACAGAAGAGAAGGGGATTCGTCTGCTGGGATTACCCCAGCAGGCAGATGAAGGTGCCATTAGAGGCAGAAATGGTAGAGAGACCGAAGTGCCTGAATTTATGGAGAAATCTTCTCCTGTCTTTTAAGTGTGTGTCATGGTGCCAAGGCTGGGCTTCTGGGGGCTCTGACAAAGCATGGATTTCTATGTGCAGGTTCCATGGAGCTTGCCTTCCATTCATCCATCTAAGTAGCAGGCAATGACCCAAGACTGAACATCTAATCTAAATGCCCACCGTGTGAAGTTCCTGAGTTTAGATGGTGATGCCCCACTGTATTTCCTAAATTAATGAAGGAAGGAGTGGAAGGCACTTTTTGGATTTTAATGCAATAGTGTGTTTGGGTCTAAGGTGGCAGGTAGGGTTGGAAAGATAGGCCGGGGCCAAATTATGTAAAATCCTCTTAGCTACAATGAGACATTTGGCCTTTGTTTCAAGGAATAAAAGCAGCAAGGGAGTGCCAGGTGCTGGTGGCTCATGCCAATAATTCTAGCTACTGAGAAGCTGATATCTGAGAATTGCAGTTTGAAGCCAGTCCAGGCAGAAAAGACTGTGAGGCTCTTAGCTCCAATTAAGTAACCAAAAAGCAGAAGTGGAGCTGTGGCTCAAGTGGTAGAATGCTAATCTTGAGCAAAAGTGTTAAGGGATAGCACCTAGGTCCTGAGTTCAAGCCTCAATACTAGGGGCATGTATACAGACACATATATACACACTAGGCATTGGAAAATACTTCTCTAGTTATCCATAGGTTATCCTGACTCCAGTAACCACCATTGGATACAACCAACATCTCTCTTCTCCACTGCTAACTTAGAGGGGCTGCATAGCTTCTTAAGTAAGGCAGAGAACAGACACTCCTGCTGTTATTTGACAGTTGTTTTTGAGTGCATTCAGACATAATTCGCCATAGATAGTTGAAGGACTGTCAGGGGGGAGGAGGCTAAGATTTATACTGTAACCAAATACTTTTGGCTCCTCCAACTATAACATGGCTACAGTTTCCTTGCCTGTTCTGGTCCAGACCACCATGCAGTTGCCTGGATTACTGCAACAGCCTTCTAACTGGCCTGTCTGGTCTTGCTTCTCTAATCCTTTCTCCAAAGAGCCTAAGTGATCTGTTTAAGTGATAAATCTGATCACACAGCCTGCACCGGCTGCTTAAAATCCTGTAATGCTTCTATGTTGCCTTCAGGACAAACTCTGAAAACTTTAAGCCTCGGCCCCCACTCTGCTGTCCAACGGCTCCCCTGGCCTACATGATTTCAGTCCTACCAAACCACTTGTATACCCAAGACACTTGGGTGTACAAAGCACTTCTTTTCCTCCTTAGTCCAAGTCTTTGACTAGATAGTCACCCTTCTCCTCTTCTTCCAGTTAGCTTATCTTCTAGATATAGTTTCTCATTGTATCTCTAGTCCTAGTATCTGATATTTAGTTTCTGAGAGCAGATGACAGATGATACATCAAGGATGATGGATGGGGTTTTTTTTTGGGGGGGGGTAGGAGGTAGGTTTTTTGTTGTTGTCTTATTGGTTGTAGGGTTTGAACTCAGGGCCTAGACATTGTCCCTGAGCTCTTTTGCTCCAGGCTAGTGCTCTACCACTTTGAGACACAGCCCCACTTCCAGTCTTCTGGTGGTTAATTGGAGGTAAGTCTTGTGGACTTTCCTGCCCAGCTGGCGTTGAACAGTGATCCCCAGATCTCAGCCTCCTGAGTAACTAGGATTACAGGTGTCAGCCACCAGTGTCTGGCAGGGTGGTAGATGTCTATTCTGTGTACCAGATAACTGGTGATATTCAAAAAAGAAAGACAATGTCTCCTCTTCCCCTAACACAGTGAGAGCACCATCCCCGAAAGTCTCCAGACACAGCCCCAGGGAGCTTCTTTGGGAACAGCTTATTGGGGAATGTGCCCTCAGCTCACCTCTCATCTGCAGCAAGGCAGTTAGATTTACTTCTGGGGTCAAAGATCTGGGCTTTCCAGTTACTATGAGGCCTCTGCTAAGTCTGGCTTCTCTGAGCTTTCTTGCCTGTGAAGCAGACATGGAACTCATGCTGCTAGTTTCACTGTTTTCTGACAGCCAGATACGATCACATATGCTCAAAACCTTAATCAAGTCAAATGTTACTTATCACACTATCTTCAGGACTTATGGCAAACACTGAGTAATTCTGGAACTATGTTAGAAAACACAGTATCACGTGTAAACTGTCACTTCACAGGCAGAACCGAGAATTAGAGCAGAAACGCCTACTCATCTCTATTTGCCACTGCTGGAGGAAATGGTGCCAGTGGGATCCACTGGCAGAGGTACCACTGGCAAAGGTCCAGTACGCCAGGTGTTGGGGAGAATCCTTGAAGCCTACTACTGTCATCGGGAACAGAGCCCTAGACTTAAGTCATCATGAAAGGTCAGCAGAAAACCAAACTAGACACACTCAATAAACCTTCCATTTAGTCTTCTGATTTCTGCTTTAAGCTAAGTCACGAACAGCCCAATAGTCCATCACTTCCCCAGTGGCAAGACAAGCCCCACAGAGTCATTTAATTTAAAGGCCTTTTATTAGGAACCAGGGAAATGTGCTGCTTATTCCTCTATAACAGTCTAGAGCAGGTCATCAGGCCCAGAATGGAGAGGTTGTCAGAGGTGCCGTGGTGTGCTCTGCTGCCCTTGCTCAGGGCCTGGAAGGAAAGGCGGTGGCAGCAACGGAGGTTGGCAGGAACTCGTGTTAGCCAACATACCAAGAGCCTAGGGAGAGCTCTCTACCTTCCTTCCAATTCCACTCAAGGCTGAAGCATGCCAGGAGACAGAGCGTGGCTCGTGGGGGCAGGTCACAGGTGTGCTGTCTGGCCCTGGCTTCATTCAGCACTCGTTCACTTGCCTGCCCTCCACTCTTCTTGCCGTTTAGTGATTACATATTTGAAGAACTCATACACAGACCATGCAATGGCTGTGGAGGGGATCTGGTAAATTACTCTAGCCTGTACCCCTCGGAAGTAGGCAGTCACCCCGCCTACTTGATAGACCGTCCTGAAGGCAGTAGCCATGCCTGTAATATGTCCTGTAATGTTTGAGTTCAAAGCCAGGGATTCCTGGGTGTTGAGCAGTGTTTTGCAAACGTCCAGTGGGGTTGTGGCAGCAGCAGCTACAGCTCCTGCACAGGCTCCGGAGAGAACGTGGGAGCTGGGGTTGTACCGTCTCTGAGGGTTAAAGTGCTCCTGCAGGAATTCATAGGTCATGAAGTGAATGGCTTGGAAGGGAACATTCATGGTTAGCTGCGTTGTGTAGCTGCGGTAAAAGGCCCCGGCCCCTTCATTTTGCCACACTGCCCGTACACAGTCTGTCACTCGGTGGTATGGTGAGTTGTACATCTGCATCCTTTGCTTGATCACTTGGGAGTGTTACCAACATGGAGAGAAATGGTGACGGCAACCAGCCGGTAACCAAGAGTGTCCAGATTCAGGGTCCCAATCAGCAGATCAGCCAATGGAATGGAGAGAGAAAAAAAAGTATGAATGAGCTGCCTATTACTTTGGGAAGGTCATGTTTCCCTTTCTTCAGGGGAATGGGTAGGCAAAAAAGAGTAATAATAATAATAGCCCCAACTCCCAACAGGATTTCATTAAAATTAGCTAGTGAACACCTATGACTCAGGGGGGATTTCCTTGAAATGAATACCTATCTGTTATAACTGCCTTACCCTTTCCCAACTCCCAACAACAGATGACTGAGTGGCAGTGAATGTAATAACACAGAGCCCTAACAATCCCAGTCCTCAGGTACAAGGAGGAACATCTAACTTCAACTACGAGGATGGTGATTCTCCCAAAACAAATACAAGATTCTTAATCAAAGGGTTTGGCTTCAGTTTCCAAATGTCTCATACTCCTTCAAGTGGAACTTGTGAGTTCTGGGGATCTCCAGCTTTTCTTGGGCTCTTTCTGCCCCACAGAACTGTCCAGACCTAAGGAACGTGACAACTAGACCAGCCCTTCATTCTCACAGTGGAAATTTCATTCTCAGAGAATTATTTCTTCAAGTGAAAAGTCAACACCCAGGCAGCAATGCAAGGATTGAACTCTACAATGTGATCATTTAGTTTTATCTCAATGATCTCCATTCTAGTAAGAGAATACTTTTTAACAGTCAAAATCCATCTTCTGCTGGGCAACGGTGGCTCATTCCTGTAATCCTAGCTACTTGGGGGCTGAGATTGGAGGATCATGGTTCAAAGCCTGGGAAAGAAAGTCCCCTGAGACTCTTATCTCCAATAAACTACCAGAAAACCGGAAGTGGTGCTGTGGCTCAAGTGGCAGAGCACTAGCCTTGAGGTGACAGCATCCAGGCTGAGTTCAAGCCCCACGACCAGAAAAAAAAAATCCATTTTCTTTGAAGAAAAATGAAATCATCTGACAAACTTTTAGGAGATCAAATCTTCTAGGAAGGCCCAGAAACAGGCCATTAGGACTATCTTTTTTTAGAGAAGAAACTAAGATGAATCATATCCAGAAGAATGAATGGGTCCTAAACAAGGAGTTCTCCCCCAAGTGCTGAAAATAAGAAGGGAGCACCCTCTACTGGTAAAATAAAATAACACAGGAGGATTTCCACTGACTGATAAGCTCTGGCTTTTTCTCCCCACCCTGCAAGCCAGAAATTAAATAGCCCAGACATGCAGATGCCACTGCCAAGAAGGTAGGGTAAGGAATCATTACCTTCCGCTGGATTCATGGCTGCATCATGAAGTAATGTGGCCACACACCCAGCTGCACCTGCAAATGAGAAAATAACTGCCACATGTAAGGCCAGGTGGGTGAGCACTTCCTGAAGGTCCTGAGTAAAGGGGAGTGGCTGTGATGCCACAGTAAGCCCCAGTGAGGAAAGGGAAATGTTAAAAGCCGGTCCAAAGGAAGGGAACCCAACTGCTACTAAATTCCTGCTCCAAGAAAGGGAGATACTTGTTCCCACCAATTCAGTAAGGCCTTCACTGTACATGTATTCTGCATCTGATGGGAAGGCCCCAAAGAGGCAGAGAACGGCCCAGATTTTAGTAGCACAGATGGTTCTAACAATGCAGCTTCAGCCCCATAGAAAGTTGGCACACTGCTGACAGAGGATGGCAGCAATGGCCTCCAATTCGGGAGAACCTGGTGGTTCAGATTTCCACCACAGAACCTGCCTTCCGTCCTACTGCCCCCATTCTGCCAAACCCACTCCAAATCCTAACACTTGTCCATCCGGTCCTTCCCTCCGCATTACCAGGCATTTGAAGTTGATGCCAGGGAGATGAGAGGAAAAAGTCAAGCTGGAAGGTAAGGGAGGATACTGTGCCCCTTTGTTGAGGTGCCCCAAAAGAGGGGTGGGGTTGAAGCGGCCCGTTGTCTGAGAACATCAGGTTTGGAAGTCCCTCGCCTATAATCTGGCCTACCCCAGCCCAAAGCTGCAGCGCCAAACCATGCTGAGACTGGGAAGCACTGACAGCAGCAAAGGCCAAAGAGTTGGGAAAGTGGGGGAACCAGCACAGGAAGGCTTAATACCATTGGCAATATGGCTATTGCCCCCTGGGTGGATTACATCACTCAATGTCTTTTTTAACTTTTCGTAGCAGGCAAAATAGAGGGCGTGGGCAGGCCCTGCGCCTGTTGCTGTAACATTCAGCCCCCGCATGGGCCTCCATAGGCCCTCGGTTCTTATAATCCTCCAGAGGGCCTCCAACACATTGCGATAGCGGGCAGCGGGGTCAGGCTGTAGACTCTGCATCCGGGTCTGAAATTACAGCAAGGAGAAGTACAAGGTCAGTGCTGACAATTTCTTATCCACCTCAGCACTCAAGCTGTGGACACTGGGAAAACACGCAACCACACTCATCTGTGGAAATAACACCTGGCATCTAGCTTTCCTTCATCCCAAATCTATGGCCTACCTTTCCAAATCTTGGGGTTCTTTGTTTTTTTTGTGCTGGTCCTGGTCCTGGCCACTAACTCTGAGCTTCTTCTGCTTAAGGCCTAGTGCTCTATAACTTGAACCAAAGCTCCACTTCGTGTGTGTGTGTGTGTGTGTGTTGGACTTTCCTGCTTTGGCTGGCTTTGAACTGCAATCCACAGATCTTAACCTCCTGAGTAGCTAGGATTACAGGTCTGAGCCACCAGTGTCCAGCCATCAATTCTTGGTTCTAATCTTGGACTTTCTTTACTATTCCCTCTGAGAACACTGCCACTTGTGAATATTCTGAAAGTTCAAAATTATCCATTGCCCCAATCAAGTCTGTGATTCACAAGATGCTTTTCTACTTTAATAAACTCAGACTAACAGCAGTGGTACTCATTGAGACTATGCTAAAAATGAACTATACAACTTGTAGGTGGGGATGGGAGGGAAAAACTGGGAGAGAGCAAGGAAAGGAGTTACATTGTCCAAAAAGAAATGTACACTAGCCTTGAGCAAAAGAGCTCAGGGTCAGCGCCCAAGCCCTGAGTTCAAGCCCCATAACCAACACACACACACACACAAATACTGTTTATCTGACTCATTTAACTGTAACCCCGTTTGCATATCACCTTTATAATAATAAAAAATTAAATTAAAAACTTAAGCTAAGAGTTTTGCAGATAGATTTAAAATGTGAGCATTTACTGCCTACAATGTCCTTGGTGCTTTATTTCTAAACACTGCTCCTGGCCCTGCTTCCCAACCACACATTACACTGACTAATGAGAAGGTAGCTCATCTTTTGAGCTATCTTCAAACTATTCAGCTTTCTTTCAAACTATTTGGCATTAGCAGTCTGATCTGTAAGTTGGAATCTTGACATAATTAGCACTCTTAATGCTGATGTAATTTCCTGACTGAGAGGCTTTTCAGAGATCTTAAATTCACTGGATCTCAACATTGGCATCAGCAAATAAAATCAGTCTCTGTGAAACACAATTTTTGGAATCTCTTGAAGAGTTAAAGATTAGGGAAAAAATAAAGTACATGGTAGACACTTGTATCGTGTTCATGGACAAAGTTTTATTGAGTTTTGGGGGCTTTCACTTCAAACGCTTCCTCAAATCAGAACTTACCTGAGCATGTCTCTTCTATGTCAAAATCAAAAGTAGTTTGGAAACTAACAATTTAAAATCAAAGTCAGGCGCTGGTAGCTCACACCTGTAATACTGGCTACTCAGGAGGCTGATATCTGAGATCTCAAGCCAGCCATAGCTGGGAAGTCTGTGAGACTCTTATCTCCATTAAACTATGAAAAAGCCAGAAATGGAGCCACAGCTCTAGTAGTAGAAATTAGACTTGAGCAAACAGCTCAGGGATATCACTCAGTCCTAAGTTCAAGCAGGACTGGCACCAAAAAAAAATCATTATCTAATGCCTGGCACACAGAAGGCATTTAAGGTTTGTTTGCTGAATGAATCTTTTGTCATATAGCCATCTCTGCAGCAGTTCAGGGAAAAAAAAAAAAAAAAGTGCAGCCACCGGTGAGCCCAATAGGGGGCGACTGATAATCACAGTTTAAACGCCTAATTCATTTCTAATCGTTGGATTTAGTTTGGATTTAAAAACTTGAACCCTCTGATTCAAGTTGGCCAAGTAGAATCCAAGAGCATTTTTTTTAAGAGCATGAGAAAAAAAAAATTAACCAGATTAACAAATCCTAGGTTACCCTCAAGCAATCCACATTATTCTTTAGTTACTTTCTTCTGTCTGCTAGGAATCAAAACTGCATGCTTAGCATATAAATTATTGGACATTCTATCACAAATACATATTACTTAACAATGTGTTTCCAGCCGGGCGCTGGTGGCTCACACCTGTAATCCTAGCTACTCAGGAGGCTGAGATCTGAGGATCGCGGTTCAAAGCCAGCACGGGGAAGAAGAGACCGTGAGACTCCTATCTCCAATAAACCACCAGAAAACCGGAAGTGGCCCTGTAGCTCAAGTGGTAGAGCACTCACCTTGAGCTGAAGAGCTGAGGGACAGCGCCCAGGCCCAGAGTTCAAGCCCCACGACCGACAAAAAAAAAATGTGTTTCCAAAAATGTGTTAGAAACTGATCTTGTGCAGGATGGATGTTCAGAAGGCCCCTTGCTCTGCTGGAGTCAAAGGCATGTATTTGGTAATCAGTCCTGAAAGGCCAGTCTCTGCATCCAGGAATGCTACACCTCCGAGAGAAAACTGGACTGTGGGTAAGTCTGGACATTTTGCACACACATCTATATCTAATTCAGCAATTCCAACTCAATAAAAATGCACCCTTACAGAGAGGAGCCAGGCATAAGCCGTGCCAAATATAAAAGTGAATATAGATGCCCAAATGTGTGGGCCAATAAATGTACCTTTTACCGGAAGATGAAAACTCTAAGAAATTATGAAAGCTTCAGTATGAACAAAACACATTGGCTTTGAAGAGAAATCAAACAAATGAGGTCAGTGGTTTGGTAAAAGGCAAGTCACATTTAAGTTAAAATGCCTGAGTTGGAGTGCCAGCTTTGCTAGATGTGTTGTTTTGGGTTGTGTCACTTATACCTCTGTTAAGCTTTAAAAATGAAGCTAAGAATGGCTGGTTCATAGTGCTGCTGGGGGACGTTAAACAAATAAGGCATGCAAAAACCATGGATAATTCATAAGTGGGCAATTATAGGCAAGGCTTTTTATTATATTAAAATGATTCAAAGATACATTTGTTCGTGTCCAAGAATTTACAGATCATGGCAGCATTGTCTCATATCTAAATCAGTTCACAAATAGGCTTATGCAACTAATTGGTCATATTCCAGGAATAAATCAGGTTTAATTCTGCATTGTTTTTCTAAAGTTTCTCTGTAGATCTTAACGACTTATATTACATGTCTAGTTGTTAATCTAAAGGTCATACATCCACCAGCAAACTTTACTGTGAAATTCTTGGCCTTGCTTGGCTCTTGAAATCTGCTTTGGGGAGGCTATATGGCTCGTGAGTCGCACAGACTAGATTCAAGTCATGACTCTGCACTTAAAACTCTGATTTCAGACAAGTTACCTAACTCCTGTCCAAGCCTCCTGTCTTCATCTATAAAATGACCAGAAAGGTATCTACCTTCTGAAACTGTTTCAGGGATTGAAACTTTTGAAAGAACTTGCACATAAGAACTGGCACCTGAATATTTAACAATCATTATTAGATGCAAGATCAAATAAGCCAAGGCTTCCATTGCCTTTTACTGGTGAATGTGTACAGAGAACCATTTACATGAGGGAGTTTAGAGACTCCTGTTCCTGTTTTTTCCCTCAATACTTGTGCCACCACCACAGAATCACAAACAGCACTTTGTACAGATGGGTACTTAGCCAGCTGACTATGTAAAGGGTTCCGGTTGCTTTGGGTCACAGAGCCTGTCCCTACAGATAAAAGTCTGATGCTTGTTTCTAAGGCCTAGAAAAGGAAACTGAGATTTATCTGGGTTCCCAAACCTCCTATTATGACCATGGAAATAACTGGATAGCCATGGCCTACTGAGGCTGTATTGACGTCCCATGGTCCCTCCCAAGGATATTTTAAGGCAACTTGACCCTGATAAGTGTCTGGGAATACATAGGCCTGCATGCCAAAAGGCAACGTCAGCTTTCTTGTGCAAACACCATGGTTGCCCTTTAGGCTCTAACACCGATACTTGCTTCTAGTCCAGTCTTAGGGTCTAGCTGGGCTGCTTTTCCTCTCTGCCATGCATTTGTGTAAAGGAAGAACAGCCGCCAGGGGAGGAGTGGATGGGGAATCCCTATCTAAAGAAAAGGATTTGAGTTTTATATTCATGACCGCACAAAAATATTTAAAGCACACTGATACTATCCTCCCTTGTCATTATTTAAATCTCAGCATTAGTAACTAGAAATGATTCTTCTAATATTCCCTTTGTTATTTTCAAAGACTCCTGAGCATTTTTCCTGCAAGTCAAACAATTACTTCTTTAATATAGGGTTCACAGGCAGGACTGTAATGTATGACTCATTAAAAAAAAATGAATAGGAAGGCTAAAAGTGACTTATTCCAGTAATGCCATGGTTATGCAAAAAAACAAAAAAACAAAAACCGAAAGGAGGAATTTCCAGAACTCCTCTTTCACAAGTGCGTCCTAAATGGTCGCACAGGCCTATGGAGTAGTCAGTCTCTAGGCTTTCCAAATGTTATCTCTGACTTCAGTTGGGATCCTCAAGCATTGGAATCTCGCATCAGATTTGCCATTTGACTAGTATTTGTCACAGGACAAAGATTTTCTCTAAGGATTTGCTAGAAGGCATTTCTAACAGGAGAATTATAAAGTGCTTACAGCAACTGCCCTGTCATTTTTTTAATGCAAATAAATGGAGTAAGAGGGCAGCCTCCCATTATGTAACAGTACAACAGTTAAACTGTTAAGTTGTAGTAACATTTCTAAGCCAGTCACTTTACCCTACTGTATTTTCCAAGCTGTTAAGTAATTTTCATTGCTTTCTTGGATCTGTTTTCCATTTGGTCAATCCTTCAGATGCTCTTCCTGAAACATAGCCCCTTAAACCCTAAATTCTACTCACAGTGGAAGTAGAGTGAGGTCACTCTGCAGCTAGACCATATGAACTTTTGGATATACAGCATTATCTCAGTCATTCAACCTAAAATCTATTATGTAAGTGTCAAAATCTTTTTTTTTATTTACATTCATTCATTTTACATTTAACAGTTCTCTCACATGCATTTCATCGATTATTTCTTTTAAGGGAACTGTTTCAGGGAAGACAGAGCAAGCACTTTCATCAGTTACAAGGACTCTAAGATCCAAATTCTTCTAATGTTCACCTCAATTAAAAGCACTTAATTACATTTTCTGTACATATAGCCCTTGTTAGGAGTTACTTTGTAATGTTATAAAACTCTCCTGTCAAGTGTCTCATTCACAAAGCTTCCTAAGAACTTTTCCCATTCCCTCATCCACCTTACTAATGAAATTGTGAAACAGTGCTAGAGACAGGGGCAAGCAGAGGGGCTCTACTTTGCAATGCCCAAGTTGATAATCCTTTTCAATATAACATCTTCCTAATTTAAGAACACACACACAAGGAAGAACTACCAGGATTATCATTTGATAATGAGTAATCACCAATCCTTATTATAGTCTTATACCAGTCCTTTTGAGTTTATTTCCCTCTCAATTTATACCTCACCTTTAGAGTGGCTGATATCTTTACTAATGGAAAAGAACTATTGTTTTTAACCCAACAATTTATTTTCATCTTCACCTAGCTTTCTTCAGAAGGACTTGACTTCTGTATCCATTAGTCATCTTGCTTGGTTGTAGACGCAATCAAGTTTTACTTTCTCAGTAATCATGTCATCCTGCTGATTGCGTTCTACTTTCTTCACACATCTACTTTCTGTCACACTTCCCTTCTAGACAAGTTCCTCTATCCCTCTGAAAAAAAAAATCTCACAATTTCATGTGCCCTCAGAAAACATACTGTCAGTTCCATTCCTATTGTGTGTGTGTGCACTAATGTGCTCCAGAACATTTAGTCTTAATCTCAAGCTCGATTTTCATGTTCAGGAAATAAAGTGGAATATCCAGCTTGTTTCACAGAGAAACTGAAACCTTTTCCTGAACATGACCTTTCCCATATTACTCCCAGTTGATACTCTTGACTTCTGACTGCTCAATGGCTTCCAATCATCCATGGATTAAGATTTAATATGATCTTTATCTAACTGGGAGATCCCAGTTCCTGCCCTGTCATTTTTAAGAGAAGACACAGGAAGTATCTTGCCAAAAGCACCTACCGGACGAACATCTCAAGCCATAGGATGCACTTCACAGTCTGATTCAGGCCAGATGGCATCGCCAAAATTTAGCACTTAACCCGTACTTCGTGAATCCCCCATCCTACCCTATTCCTGCGGGTTCCGAGGCTTTCTTGGTAATAGATTTTTGATACTGAGTCCGGATTCAGATCTCAATGACGGTTAGAAGAAATAGGTCCTGATTCCTGACTGGGATCATCTCCCTGCCAGTACCTTGCTTGCACGGAGTTTCGGTTCAAATCGTGTAGGAGCCAGGAAGGAACCCGGCGGCTCCGGCTCTCAGCCGGGATCCTGTCTCTAGACAGGACTCCAGGTCAGGTCAGCCCCAGATAGGGTTCGGAGCCGGGTGCAGGTTCTCACCTTGACGCAGTCGATCGGGTACATCACGCAATGCTCCAGGATCCCGGCCACGGCGCCTGCCACCATGTGCGTGGTGACAGTGGCTCCAGCCGGCAGCGCTTCATAGTCCGGGCCAGAATCCGAATCTTGTCGTACCGGGGGCCTGCAGGCCCCGGCTTCCCCGCCGCCGGCCCCCCGGCCCACGCCCCGCTGCAGCCACCCGTCCAGCAGCGCCGACTCCCCGGGGCTCCGCCCGGGTCCAGCTGCCGGCCCCCCCGCCACGCCGCCTGCACTCCGCCCCTCCAATTCCATCCACCCGGGCCAGCCACGGCGCCCAGCCGCGCCGCCGCCGCCGCCGCCGCCGCCACTACCGCCGCCGCCCCCCAACCCCGTTGCGTCCGCCTCAGGCGCAACCCAGAGAGCCCGGGGCCTCTGGCTCCCGCTTGGCCCCGCGAACACGCCCCCCAAAGCCAGCCATTGGTGCAGACGCCGCCTTAGCCCCACCCCTTTCCTCTGGTAGAGGAAATATGTCCGCGGTATTCGCGAACTCGCCTGTCATTCTTCCGCTCGGAGGCGCTGCTGCCGCCTAGATCCCACCCTTTCCCCTTTGATCTTGGGAGCTTCTTGTTTATTGGCCATCGATTGGCGGACTTGGAAGCTAAGCCCGCCTTTGACTTTCCAGGGGCGGGAGAAACTTCAGGCTTAACTTGGATAGGCTGAACCGCTCCAGATACTTTGGCGGTGACCATTGGCCCGTACCACACCGGTCTCTGATTGGCTACGGAAAGAAGCGCCAGGGCACCACGGGGACCGGCTCTTGGGCCCCAGCGTGGTGCCTGTGGGGCTTTGAGTCCTACGGCGTGGGTCGCCTGGGAGGGGGGCGGTGCCGGGCCTCCGAGATCAAACCGCTTCGAGTGCCGTTACAGCTCGTGCTCCAGTGCAAGCCCCCGGTGCCCGGGCGCGCAGCTCCGGGACGCGCGGCCCGGGTCGCGAGCGCGGTGTTCCCGCGGGATCTCGGGGGCGGGGGCGGGGCCGTCCGGGCACAGGACTCCCTGGCACCGCGAGTCTGGGAAGCTGTTGCAACTGGCGGGCGGAGTTCTACCTCCGTGAGGACCGCAGCCTCCGAGTTGAGTGCGGCCGGGTCTGGGGTCCGATAAGCCTCAGGCCCCCGAGCCCGGCAGTGGGCTTCGCTCCTTAAGTTGCCTGATGAGCCCCGCAATGGTTGAACCCATGAATTCTGCTGGGCTCGGCGCCCATCAGGAGTGCAGATGCTGAAATGGGGAAGGGATGATTCAGAGGTGGCGACAGGTGGAGAGGTGGATCCCGACAGCATCGCCGTTGCAGCCGAACGTGTGTGGTGACGATGGGGAAGCTCGGAGGTACAGCTTATCCAGAGTGAAAAACTAGCATCTTGTCCTCGCCTGGGATGATCGCCTTTTGGGACAGGCCCATGTCATTGCGATCAGTAGTGGTGGAACGGTACTGGCGGGCCTGGCAACGAGGCCACGGCAGCGACTCAACAAGGACCGACTCTGCTGAGGACCCCAGGCATCCTTTCCACCCCGCCTGCCCCGCTTCCTCGCCGGAGCTTGTTTCCACAGGCTTGCCCAGTCCAGTTTCCTGTTCTGCTTTTAATAACCGTTTTAATGAGATGATGCAACAGTAAACTTTAACATCCGTGTATAGCGTCTCCTTAGATGTGGAGATTTCGCCTTTTTCAGGGCTCTCTCCCTTCCCACCTCCTTCCTTCCTCTTCTTCTTTCTTCCTCTATCTGTACTCTCTATCAGGTGGTTAAGGACTTTGGATTGTGACCTTTTGGAAAATAATAAAACTGCAGACCATCCCCATTCTCCTTATACACGCATACACACAATTTTGCACATAACTTCTGAGTTTCAGAGTTCTTGAAGGTGACTCCGTAGAGGTCCATTAACCTCAGGCTAGGAACTTCTAACAGCGAGTTTTCAAGCGTCTCTCTGCTCTAGCTCTTTTCCCTTGAGAAATAAAGAGAACTCAGAAAAAACAACCCAGTCCTCTTAGCATACTCATTTATTTACTAATCAGTTGCTCCAGGAACGATCCATACCTGCGATTTTTTTATTTTTTGCTCCTTGAGTTCTACAGTTAACTTTGGGGGGGTGGGGCAGGGGGTAAGTGGAGATAAGAGTCTCACGAACTTTTCCTGCCCAGGCTGGAATCATGATCCTTAGATCTCAGCCTCTGAGTAGCTAGGATTATGAGACACCCGCACCCGGTCTACACATTTATTTAGTGATACGATCTTTCAGGAACCACAATTTTGTTCTACATTTTTTATCTCCTACTTCCCTAGCTGTTAAAGTGAAACATTCCTTTTTTTGGGGGGGGGTCCAGTCGTGGGGCCTGATCTCTGGGCCTGGGCACTGTCCCTCAGCTCTTCAGCTCAAGACTAGTGCTCTACCACTTGAGCCACAGCGCCACTTCCGGCTTTTTTTTTCTTATGTGGTGCTGAGGAATCGAACCCAGGGCCTCGAGCATGCAAGGCAAGTGCTCTACCACTGAGCCACCTTCCCAGCCCCTAAAGTGAAACATTCCTAAAGATTCAGTGCTCTCTGTGTGTGTGTCTGTGTGTGTGTGTGTCTGTGTGTGTGTGTCTGTGTGTGTGCCCGGGCTAGGGCCTTTTTGTTGTCTTAGGGACAGTGTGCAGGCCCTGAATTCAAGATACCAGTACTATCCCCTATCCCCCCCCCCAAAAAAAAAATCAGGACAAGTAATGCTGGAGGTGTTAAGCTTGAATTCTAGTACTTCCAAGGGGGGAAAATGTTCAATGCTTAATATGTTTTCAGACCTACTCATAAAACTCAATAAATGATGACTATTATTGTAATTATTTCATTTGGAAATGTTTGTCTACCATTACAGAAGTCAGTGGACAGTGCCTCACCCCTAGCATCCCTGATCTAGTCACTGTCCTTTGCTTGTGTATAGGGTGTCATCTTGTTGCTATAGTACCAAATTTGGCACTATCTTAAAATAACTCTCCTTTTTCCTTAACAATATCCATGAACTCCAGGCCCACGTCATATATGACCTTAATCATTGTATGAACTTTTTATCATTAAGATTAGATATACCCTTAAGTAAAATGACTATAATTAAACTGATTTCCTGGAGTGTTATCAAAGAATGTAATGGTCTATTGTCCTTGACATACAAAGAATCTATCAGCAAGGAGGAGATTTGGGTTGGTTGTATTTTTAATGTTTTGTGATACTGCTCCTTCATAAATGTGGACTCATTATCAAAACAACAACAGGGTTAGGGAGATAGGAAAATTAATAGTAAAACAACATCATTAACCAAAACCTTATGATGGTAGCATATTTGGCCTCAAACCATAAATCTTGAATCCCCTATTATCTGTGTCTTTCCTGGCTGTTCTTCAGGTCCATTTCCTTTGTGTGTAGGGGGGATGGGAGGGGAGGAATTTGAGGATTGGGGGTGTTATTTTGTTTCTTAGTGCTGAAGAGCAAACCTAGGACATGTATATGTTAGCAAATATTCTACCAAATTCCTGTTCTCCCCAAACTCCTATTCCCATTTTGTTACTGCATTTTTGTTAAAGGCTTATTCTTGACTCTTTTACCTGGACTTCTGCATTTTCCAGTGCTCACTTCCTCATTGCCTTCTCTTTTATTTTTTTCAATCTTTATTAGCATTTATTTGTACAAAGGGATTTTTTGTGATATTTCCATATATGCATACAGTATATTCCAATCAAACCCATCCCCACTCAGTCTCCCATATCCAGGGAGGAACATTATCCTTTTTGGAACAACTTTTCAACAGGTTTCATTAATATTTTCAAACACAGTTGGGCGCTGGTGGCTCACGCCTGTAATATTAGCTACTCAGGAGGCTGAGATCTGAGGATCACGGTTCAAAGCCAGCCCTAGCAGGGAAGGCCATGAGATTTTTATCTTCAATTAACACCAGAAAACCGGAAGTGGTGCTGTAGCTTAAAGTGGTTAGAGTGCAAGCCTTGAGCTAAAGAGCTCAGGGACAGTGCCCAGGCTCTGAGTTCAAGCCCTACAACCAACCAAACAACAAAAAACCCACAATAAACCTGGAACTCTACCACTTAGCCACACCTCCATTTAATTTATTTTCCTGGTTAACTGGAGATGAGTCTCGGATTTGTTTGCCTGGAGTGGCTTTAAACTGGGACTCTCAGATCTTAGCCTCCTGAGTAGCTAGGATTACAGGTATAAGCCACCAGCATGTTGTGCTCATGTAATTTTCCCCTTTATCTTGTTTATGTACCACATTATGATATTATCAACTATTTCATTAGCATGTTAGTGGTACAAGCATTTCACTGTGACATTTCCACACGTGTATACAATGTATCCCAATCAACTTCACTCATCTATCTCTCTTATCCCACTCCTGCTTCTTAAAACAATTTCAACACATTTCATTTAGCAAATAAACTACTTTAACCATATTCATCCTCATTCTCATTCACCCTCCCTCCTCTTCCTAGTACTGCTCCCCCTCTCCTCCACCCCAGTATTAGGGTTTTGATTTGCATGTATGGAATCATTCTTGTATCCTTAGGATGAAACCAAGTTGATCAAGGTTGGATGATCTTTTTACCATGTTGTTGAATTTTGTTTGTATTTTGTTGAGAACTTCTGTCTGTTTTGTTTCTAGGAATTTAAAATTTTTCCTCTCATTTCTTCAATGATTGACTTAAGCATTCAAAAGTGAATTGCTCAGTCCTCATGTATTAGGATATTTTCTGTGGTTTCTCTTGTTATTGATTTCTATTTTCATACCATTACACTCTGGTAAAATATAGGAAGCTCTTTCAGTTTTCTTGTGTTTGTTGAGAGTTGCTTTATATCCTAAAATATGTGTTTGGGAGGGAGCTCTGTGGGCTGATGAGAAAATAATGTATTCTGTGGCTGTTAAGTCCCTTTATCTTGTGTCAATTCTGATGTATCCTTGTTGATTTTTTTTTGTCTGACCTATCAGTGGGAATGGGATATTAAAGTCACCCACCGCTATTGTTGCTCTGACCACCTGAGCTTTTCTTTTTTTTTTTTTTGGCAGGGGGATCCGGTCGTAGGGCCTGAACTCTGGGCCTGGGCGCTGTCCTTCAGCTCTTCAGCTCAAGGCTAGCACTCTATCACTTGAGCCATAGCGCCACTTCCAGCTTTTTTCTTTTTGCTTATGTGGTGCTGAGGAATCGAACCCAGGGTCTCAGGCATGCAAGGCAAGCGCTCTACCACTGAGCCATCTTCCCAGCCCCACCACCTGAGTTTTTCTTTGTTTCTATTGTTATTATAAAGGTGATGTACAGAGGGATTACAATTATGTAAGTCAGGTAGTGAGTACATTTCATTTTGTACAATATCACCCTTGTTCTCTACTTGAGCTTTTATGTTTAATGTTTCCTTTATGAAATTGGGTGTGCCAAAATGCATGGTGTTTATTTGTTGCCTTCTTTTACCAGTCGACTCTTTCCTCCCTCTCCTTAAACTAACTTACCTTTATAATTCTACTTATTGCAAAGTAATATATGGAAGGCCAGACATTCCATGCATGGAGGCCCAGGTCTATAATCTCAGCACAGGAAAGGCTGAGGCTGAAAATTCATCTTTCAGGCTGGCATGGACTAATAGAGTGATCCTGTCTCAAAAAATATAAAACAAAAGCCTAGAATTTTCATCGACTGGGGCTGGGAAGATGGCTCAGTGGTAGAGCGCTTGCCTTGCATGCCTGAGGCCCTGGGTTTGATTCCTCAGCACCACATAAGCAAAATGAAAAAAAGCCGGAAGTGTCGCTGTGGCCCAAGTGGTAGAGTGCTAGCCTTGAGCTGAAGACCTGAGGGACAGCGCCCAGGCCCAGACTTTAGGCCCCACAACCGGACTCCCCCCCCCCCAAATTTTTTTTCATCGACTATACAAAAGTGCTAAGCAAATATTTGATGAAGAGGGAATTATTCTTTAAGTCACAGTGACAAAATGCTAAAAATTACCTTTGTAGGCAAGGGCATAGCTTGGAGAGCTTGTTCATGAAGCTCAAGTCCATGCAGGAATCAATCCCAGCACAGCTTTGCTCTGAGGGGGCTGAGAAATGTAAGGAGAGGCTGCAAGTGCTCGAAAGGAAATAAATGAGCTGCATTTCTCCTTTTTCAGAAACTCGTACTCTCTGGTGAAAAACAGACAGGTGTGCATTGCATAACAATAACTGCTACTGTGAAGAGCTTCCTATGTGCCAGCCAAAGTATAGCTTATTTATTTTAAGCCTGTGTGGTAGTATATTAGTTATCTATTGTTTCATGACAAATTACCATGAAATCAGCAGCTTAAAACAATAAACATTTGTTATTACTTCTGTGGGTGAGGAACCTGTTACAGTTGGCTGGGGCTACAGAATCTGAAATCTTGCTAGGCTGGGACAAATTGTGGCTGGCTATTGGCAGGTATCATCTGTTCCTCTTCATGTGGGTCTTTCCAGAGAGCAGCTTAAAGATCCTCATTACATGGTACCACCCTGTTCTTGGCAAATTATTGCATGTTTGTTTAATAGCCACTCTAGTGGATATATAGTATCTCATTGTAGTTTTAATTTGCATTTCCCTAATGACAAATGAGGTTGAAACTGAACATCTGTGCTCATTTGCCATCATCTTTTTTTGATGAAGTACCAATTTTTTGTTCACTTATTCCTTTCCACCCCACCCTGACATACACACACTTTTTTTTTTTGTCAGTCCTGGGGCTGGAACTCAGGGCCCCAAGCTTCTCTATGCTCAAGCATAGTCCTCTACCACTTGAGCCACAGTGCCATTTCCAGCTTTTTCTGAGTAGTTTATTGGAAATATGAGTCTCATAGACTTTTTGGCCTAAGCTGCCTTCAAACCATGATCCTCAGGTCTCAGCTTTCTGAATAGCTAAGATTATAGATGTGAGCCGCTGGTGCTCAGCTTCCCCCTTTTGTTTTGAGAATTCATTTTCATATTCAAATCCCTTATCAGATTGTAGTTTACAAAGATTTTTTTTTTTTTTTTGTCTATCATGGGGCTTGAACTTTGGGCCTAGGTGCTGTCCCTCAGCTCTTCAGCTCAAGGCTAGTGCGCCACTTGAGTCACAGCGCCACCTCCGGCTTTTTCTGTTTATGTGGTGCTGAGGAATAGAACCCAGGGCCTCATGCATGTGAGGCAAGCACTCTACCACTCATCTACTTTCCCAGCCCCTTACAAAGATTTTTTTTTTTACCTCTGTGTGGCTTTTCATTTTCCCCAGTACTGTATTTTGAAGGGTAGATCTTTATTTTTTAGAGTTTTCTTTGGTAGATCTTGCTTTTGCTGTAGAATCTAAGAAATCTTTATCAAATCCATATCATATCTTTTCTTACTAACTTCATATTAGTTTTTATGTTTTATTAGGTCTTGGCTATCAGTTTTAAATTTAACCACACACACACACACACACACACACACACACAAAAACAGTGTAGGCTAGCTTCAAACTTGTAATCCTTCTGCCTCAATCTCCCAAGTAAAGGGATTACAGGCACATGCTACCACACCCAGTAAATAATTTTTAAAAAATTGTCTTGGGGCTGGGAAAGTGGCTCAGTGGTAGAGGGCTTACCTTGCATGCATGAGGCCCTGGGTTCAATTCCTCAGCATCACATAAGCAGAAAAAGCCAGAAGTGGCACTGTGGCTCAAGTGGTAGAACACTAGCCTTGAGCTGAAGAGCTGAGGGACAGCACCCAGGCCCAAAGTTCAGGCCCCACGACCTGATAAATAAAAATGTTCTCATATGTATAAATATTACTTTTTCATGCTAGAGCAAATTGTTGCTAAGATGGGTTGTTATTCTAGATGTAGGGAGACAGTAAACCAGTAAGTGGAGCTGAAGTGTTCAGCCATACAGGCTAGACTTTTTAATCCTTAGGGCTGGATAGGAGCCTAGCACTTTTCAAACATAGCCAGGCATTGGGATGTAGTTACTCAACAAGGCAGAAGAGAGAGTATTAGTTTTGGGACCAGTCAGCAAAATCTACCACACCGTGTTTTGGAATTTAGATGATATCCTGTTGGGATAAGGAATGATTGAAGGAATTTAAGTGTAGAAGTACCATGATTAAATCTTATAATACTCTCATATTGGAGATTGGGAACTCAGGAGGAGCTGTGTCTAGAGGCACAGCCATTAGCTACAATCCTTGTCAAGCGGCATTAGAAAAGATTTTAGGCATTTGAATTAAGAACACTTAATGACCAGTTGGAGGGAAATGGAGAAAACAGAAAGAAGAATGACTCACAGGTTCCTGCTTGGGTGAGTCATAGGGAATTTTGTTAAAGATGGGAATATGGATGGAGGAAGTTTGGGTGAAAGAAGGGAGATAAAAGTTTGGTTTTAAACAGTGAGGTGCTATAAGGATACATGATGAACAAACTCGCTAGAGTGAAGGCTACATAAACTCCTTTATAGAGCTGAGAGCATGATCAAGTATGGAGGAAAGAACTGGTAAATGAAGCTAAGAAGACTGACACAGGACAGGTTTGACTGACTTTGCTTATGATGGGCAGCAATAGCATCTTGACAAAATTACCAGTGTAATTGTAGAAAAGCTTTAAAGAGAAGTTATGCCTGTTTGGAAATATGGGTTTCTATAATTTGTTTCAGAGTGCTGAATTACAACAAATAGAAATCATCTCAGCCATTTTTTATTTGGTCTGTTTTGTGGAAATCCCAGAACTCAGCCATGTGAGCTTTTAATCATACAATAATAATCATCCTAATAAGCATTACAGAGTTTTAGAGAGACTCACACTTAAGAAATGCCTGATGGCATATGGACTCATTACATGATAATCCTATTGTCCAAACTAAACTGTCAATTGTTAGGTTTTTTAAAAGAGGTAACCGAGTAAGAACAGCAGCAGCATGCACGTGGTATTCAGGTAAGGGGTAGGTTTATTCAGTAGACCTGATGGGACCAGGCAAGGTTGGCACTCCACGTGGCTGGGAAAAGCCTGGGAATGAGAGAGAGCTGGGAAAGAGAGGAAAGAGAGAGGAAAGAGCTAGAAAAGAGCAGAGAGAGGGGTAAGAACAGTAGTACTCACGTGGTATTCAGATAAGGCGTAGGTTTATTCAGTAGACCTGCTGGGACCAGGCAAGGTTGGCACTCCACGTGGCTGGGAAAGAGAGGAAAGAGAGAGGAAAGAGCTAGAGCAGAGAGAGCTAGAAAAGAAGAGCAAGAGAGCAGAGAGAGAGAGAGCAGAAAAGAAGAGCAAGAGAGCAGAGAGAGAGCAGAAAAGAAGAGCAAGAGCAAGAGAGCATCTGGGCCTGGGCTAGGCCTTATGTAGGGTATGGGCGGGGAAAAGTGTGGCCACATCAAATTCAGATGTGACCTCAGCGGATGCAGATGTGACCTCTTCCAGGTGTCCCAGTTGCCTAGGTAACGCAGGTAATGGGTGGAGACTTTGCTGTGAGGAGGGTGGAGTCTGCTAGCCATCCAGGAGCGGACCTTACATCAATATTTTGCAAAAAGGAAAAGTAATAAAATCTTAGGAGTGGAGCCTGGGCACTGTTCCTGAGTTCTTTAGTTCCAAGCTAGCACTCTATCAATTGAGCCAAAGTGCCATATCTGGCTTTTTCTTTTTATGTGGTGCTGAGGAACTGAACGCAGGGCCTCATGCATGCAAGGCAAGCACTCTACCACTTAGCCACCTTCCCAGCCCCTCTTTTCTTTTATGACAGCAGTTATTCACATTATCTTAATTGTGGAGGATGTTTCAGTGTAAGCTAATGTAGTTCTTAAATCCTATGAATTAAATATTGCTTTAAATTAGACAGGGATTATATTTACCTTTAAAGCATCCATTTTATGGAACACTGGAATTTGAAAAAAATATAGAGAGAGATGTAGATAGATAGACTTAGTAGTCACAATGGCAATTTCAATAAAATTTTAAAAATCCAAAACATTTTTACTAGTGTATATTAATGTTATAAAGGGTTTTTATGCTGGTACTTTCATGCATGCATATATTGTATTTGATCAGTTTAGCCCCTTCTATTGCTATTTCTTAAACACTTTTGTGTTTAATAGGCCATCTTCATAACAGATACAATGTATTTTGATATTATTGACCTCTCATAATTCTCTTTTCCTTTCCTCTCTTCTGCTCATCCCCACAAAAAAATCCCACAATCACATTCATTACACACACACACACACACACACACACACACACACGCACGCACAGTCTATAGATATGAGAGAAATCAAAAGTTTTTTTGAGCTCTTTGTCTATTTTGGTTTAGGTACTGAACTGAGCTCTGATGTTAATACTTGATGTCAATATAATTTTGTGTTTATTATCAACCTTGATGCATGGTCTGTTTTGTTCAGTGTGGTTTCTGAGCTCAGGTGAGGTATGTGTGAGGACTGGAGATAGAGGAGAAATGAGAATTGAAGAAGAAAGGATGGGTTGAGACCACCAGGTTAAGGGAGTGGTAGAAGGAGAAAACAATAGTCATATTGAATGTACAAACTAGACAATAGCCAGATTATATGTCAATTAGAAGTCTGACCCACAACTTCTGTGGCAAACAGTGCAGAATGATCAGGACCCAGTCAGTTATGGTCAATGTGGATATTTTTGCCCCTCTTTCTCCAACTCAGGACCAAGCTGAGATAGAATATGTTCTCTTAAATCTGTCTAATATGTTTTTAGTTAGCCAACCTTTACTTTCCCCAATACACTCAAGTCAGAGTGTACATGAACCCACTCCCCTTTTTACTATTAAGCTTCCTCACTCCACTGACAGTCTTTGAGCTTCTGCCAAACCCAGTGACAGTGACTGATTTCCTGGTTATAGCCAGCTTTTTTGTGGGGGGGAGGGGGAGGAAGCCTCTTTGATCTCATTTAGGTGGTCTTTGTTTTTTCACCACACTCATTCATTTATCACATATTAATTGTTTTGATGTCCCTGAGGGTGGGCTTGCTCTGGGAACAGAGATAAGAGGCAGATAGTCTTGCCTTCAAGAATACTCTGGTTACTAGGGCAGACAGACAATATAATTGCAATTCAAAGTGGTAGATGCAACAGACAGCATGTATAAAGGAGGTGGGGGCGAGGTAAGGCTTTTGGAGGAAGATGACCCTTGAGTTAAAAGGGAAGAGGAGTGGGCATCGGTCTAGCAAGTGGAGGGACAGAACAAGCAATTCACACAAGGGTATCCCGCTGGAGTAAGAGAAGTGAGGGAAGTTACCCTTGAGCCGGTAGATGACAGACGTAACACGTTCGAAAAGGTTTAGGCTTTATGCTGTCCCTTCCTGCAAATGAAAGATGGGGCTGGTGAAAGCAAAGAAGACTAAGAACATCATATGTTAGTTGTGGGTTGGGGGTGCACTTCTGCAACGAATACGCTGCAGTGTAGCGGACTCACCCACTGGAGCGGCTGGGGCCAGGTTCTGGGAGCAGAAGCAGAGACAACCAGAGCCACTGAAAGCAGCTGGTGCCGAGATGTCGGTCCAGCGCAGCTCACCTGTGTGCCCACCACCCACCCCTCTAGGCGGAGCCTCGGCCGATACTTTTCCTATTGGACGCGGCTCGAAGTCTCGGGGCGGGCATTAGTGGTTTTCCTTTATCGAGGATTGGCTACTCTGGCGAACGGACGTGCTGCCGACGCCGTGGATTCGCCCGTGGCTCTGGTTGCGTGAGGGGCGGGCTTCTCTAGCGGGTCCCCTGGCAGTCATTGGTTCGGTGCGGTTTCCTTGGGGACGTGGCGCCGCCGGCGGCGCGGGCCCTCCTTCCGGCTGGTCTGGAGGCTGCGGTGCTTGAGCCGTGGTGGCAGAGCTGGAACGGTGCAGAGGGACCGGCAGGCCGCTGGATCCCGTGAGTGGGAGCGCGGAGGAGCTTCGGGACAGGGAGGGACAGGGAGAGGAAACGAGGACGCTCCATCCCTGTCATCGGACAGGTCCTTCAGGGCCGAGCTGGCCCGCGAGAACGCCCTGCTTCCAGGATGCCGGCTGGGGTCCGCGGGGCCTGAGGAACGAGAGCCAGGCCAGGGCGAGGACGACTTGGAATTCTGGCCGGAGGTACTGTCTCGTGGGCCAGCGAGAAGCCTGACACCCAGCCAACTCTTTCCAGGTTGCAGCCTTGGGAGATGCCTGGGACAAGGAGGCCACCTTCTCAGGGCAGAAGGAAAAGAAGGTGACAGACGTTGAGACCACTGAGGGGAACCCATGGCTAGGTAAGGCTGCATACTTTCTCTCTAGCAGGGGACTCTGGGAAGGGTGGTAGCCAGGTTGTCCCATGCCCCCATCTGCAAGTTCTGACTGGTGGGGCTTGCCCTGGGACTGCACCTGGACTTTGCATCCTGGTCAGGTATATGCAAAGAAGGCCAAAGGCATATTTTATTCATTTTATTTGATGGTAGATGTAATAGTTTCCAGTCCATAACCATGAGGTTGTAGAGGAAGTCTGCTGGTTTAGATCTGCAAAGCGATGCCTTGTAAAAATGCTCTTTGAAAGTTCTAATCCTAATGAAGCGAGGTGTCCCCTGATGGATTTTAACAAAGAGGCTCCCTCCCCACCTTTTAAAAAAGCAGATAAGCCATGCTCTGGTGGCTCATGCTTGTAATCTTAGCTACTCAGCTGGTTGAGGTCTGAGGATCGTGGTTCAAAGCCAGCGTGGGTAAGAAAGTCTGTGAGAGTCTCATCTCCATTTAACCATCAGAAAATCACAAGTGGAGCTTTGGCTCAAAGTGATAGAGCTCTAGCGAAAGAGCTCACTCAGGAACAGCATTCAGGCCCTGAGTTCAAGCCCTACGACCAACAAACAAATTAAAATGCAGATAGATTTAGGATGTTTTGGATCACTGGAAAAAGTGAGCTAGCTTCACAAGTGAATACACTTATCCATACATTATAATACTCTGAAGATTTATTTTTGGTTCCTGTCTTGAGGCTTTAACTCAGAGCTTAGGTGCTGTCCCTAAACTTTTGTGCTCAAGGCCAGTGCTCTACCACTTTTTGGTGGTTTATTGGAGATAGGAGTCTCACAGTCTTTCAAGCTGGGGCTGGCTTCTGACTGCCATTCTCAGATCTCTTCCTGACTAGCGAGGATTACAGGCATGAGCCATCAGCACCAAGATTCTGAAGGGTTTTTTTTTTTTTAAAGGATTGATGTGGAAACTTCATGTCCTAACATGGGACCATTTTAAAATAGAGTGAAGGGTGTTTTTTTTTAAAGGATTGATGTGGAAACTACATGTCCCAACATGGGACCATTTTAAAATAGAGTGAAGTTTAGGAAAGATGAAGAGCAGTAGTAACCTACTACCTTGGTAAAGCACAGAGGAAATTTACCATATGTATTGTTTTGTAATTATACCTGTGTGTCCACAGAATATCTCTGGAAAAATACATAGAAACTGGTTACCAGTAGCTGACTCTGAGAGATAGAAAGTGTTAGGATAAAAGGTCCACTTTTCACGATCTATCCTTTTAAACTGATTTTAAAGTTATGTGCATACATAACCTATGAGAACACTTAAAAACCAGTGCAATAACTTCTGACTGTCCTGGGTCTTGATAGCATTTCTTGTGAAACTTTTTTTTTGGGGGGTCCGGTTGTGGGGCCTGAACTCTGGGCCTGGGCACTGTTCCTCAGCTCTTCAGCTCAAGGCTAGCGCTCTACCACTTGAGCCACAGCGCCACTTCCGGCTTTTTTCTTTTTGCTCATGTGGTGCAGAGGAATTGAACCCAGGGCCTCAGGCATGCAAGGCAAGCGCTCTACCACTGAGCCACCTTCCCAACCCTAGCATTCCTTGTGAATGTTGTGGTTGATCTGATTCTCCAGTATTGCCAAGTCACTTCAGGACTCTGGTAATCTTTTCATTATTAGGAGATTAATTCTTTGAATTATACTTAGAATCCAAAGTTTGGAAAAAGAGAAGATAAGGTTTTTCTGATTTGCATGGACTGTGTAGGTCCTTTTCTAAAATTCAGGACTAAAAGAATGTTTAGACTTAGGTTAGCATAAAGCTTTGACTTTATTAGGGAGTCTGTTATCCACTTTAAGAAATGCTTTTAATGCTAGGAGCTGGTGGCTCATGACTGTAATACTAACTGCTCAGGAGGCTGAGATCTGAGGATCACAGTGTAAAGCCAGCCTCCGCAGGAAAGTCCATGAGATTCTTATCTCCAATTAAACACCAGAAAACTGGAAGTGGAGCCGTGGCTCAATGTGGTAGAGTGCTAGCCCTGAGCAAAAGAACTCAGGGACAGAGCCCAGGCTCTGAGTACAAGCCCTACCGCCACCAAAAGAAAAAATCTAAGCATTGAATTGTTTGTAAGCACTTAACTATTTGTCTCATTTTAGGATCAGTTTTTCCTACCTCTGCCCACCTTCCTGGTACTTCACTGTGCCCACAGTGAGCCCATTTCTCCGTCAGCGGGTGGCATTCCTGGTACTCTTCTTCATATCCTGTCTCCTTTTACTTATGCTGATCATGGACTTACGACATTGGGGAGCCTCATTACCAAGAGATAGACAATATGAAAGGTGAGTCAGCTTTAGATCACTTTGATCAGCAAGGCACTGATGTCATAAACATTTTGATAAGGTTTTGGATGCAGTACAACCTTTGGCCCTTTAGGGAGATATTATACTCTTATTATCAAAATTCCATGTTACTTATTGCTTAATATCCTAAGCCCCATTTTGACTGTGTTTAATTTTAGTTCAGGAATGTTGATACTGCATTTTAACCATGAAAGGAATCTTTCTATTTTCTTACTTGGTGGGCTGAGACTTATTGGATGCTTAAATGTTTAAAATTGTTGTACTTTTTTTTTTCTGTGTGTGTGTGCTGGTATGGGTGGGGGCTTGAATTCATAGTCTGGAGCTTTTGCTTAGTTTTTTTGCTCAAGGCTGGCACTCAACCAGTTGGGCCAAACCACCTTCACTTAGGCTTTTTCCTGGTTAATTACCTGGGCTGGCTTCAAACTCTGATCCTCAGATCTCAGCCTTCTGAAAGCCACTACCACCCAGCTGTTGTACATGCTGATCTGTTAAAAAATTTCTTTGGTTCATGATGATATACTTTGCTCTGAAATCTACTAATCTTGTCTTAAAATAGCTACTTCAGCTTTCTTTCTTTAAAAGTTGAATTACCTGTTTTTGAGGCAAGATCTCACTTTGTACAGGCTATATAGTAAATGTGATCTTCCTGCCTCCACATCCTTGTGCTAGGATTACAGGTATGTACCACCATGCTGGGTTACTATGTAAGTTTTCTTTTTGTGCCTGAACTCAGGGCCTGAGTGCTGTCTCTTAGCTTTTTCACTCAAAGCTAGCCCTCTACCACGTGAGCCACAGCTCTATTTTCAGCTTTTTGGAGATAAGAAGAGTCTTGTGGACTTTTCTGTTTTGTTCTTTTTTTCTGTTTTTTCCTTTCCTGTTTCGAGATCTGAAGATTGTGGTTTGAAGCCAGCACAGGCAGAAAGCCCATGAGACTCTTATCTTCAATAAGTGGTGCTGTGGCTCAAGTGGTAGAGAACTAGCCTTGAGCAAAAGAAGCTCAAGGACAGCACTCAGGCCCTTAGTTAAAGGCCCAGGACCAGCAAAAAAAAGCAAGAAAAAAAAAAAAAAACCTGTCACTCTACCACTTGAGCCATGACTCCACTTTTATATTTAATTTTTGTATGACTGAGAAAGTCCTTATTTTGCTTTCCTTTGAAAGAATTTTTCTTTTCAAAAAATTTTTTATTGTGAAAATACTGTACAGAGGGGTTACAATTACATGGGCAAGATAATGAGTACATTTCTTATCAAGCATTGTAGCCTCCTCTGTTTCCCCTTCCCATCCCTTCCCAGCCTCCTCCTGCCCCCAGAATTTTTCATTTGATATAAAACTATATGGGTTGATTTCCCCCCGTTACTTTAAGATGAAGTTTCAGTGTACATTGGTTTGTATTCTTTCTGAGATGTCTGCTGGTGGTTAATTGGAGATAAGAGTCTCATGGAGTTTCCTGCCCTGGCTGGCTTTGAACCACAATCCTCAGATCTCAGCCTCCTGAGTAGCTAGGATTATAGGTGTGAGCCACCAGCGCCTAGCTTTCCTATTCATTTTTGTCATTAATGAAACAAGAAGTTATTGAGGATCCACAATGTGCAAGTGCTAGTGTGTACCAGGACACAGAGACTTTGGTACCTTTTTTCAAGAAACTTGAGTTTCCAACCTTTTCTTTGTTACTAGCTCTGTTCATTTGTGTTTTTGTATCTTCCTTTCTAGAAGAGGAAAGACAGTTTGGGTGACTATAGCAGTCAGACCAAATTCATAAGTTGAGTTTCTTCAGTGCTGTTCGAATTTAAAAAAAAAAAAAGATCTGAGCTTTCCAGCTAGAAGATGGTAAAGTCTGATAAAGGAACTCCATGTAGGTCAATACCACTAGCATAGGCTATTAGAGAGTGAGTAGTGAGCTATATGGCTTAAGGAGTAGTTCAGGCTGGGCCTGTTAAGTCATTTTATAGGATTTGAATATCACCCTAACTGCAAACAGAAGGCCATGAAAGATTTTAAAGAGTGATATGATCTAACTCACTTTTTTTTTTGGGGGGGCGGTATCCAGTCGTGGGGCCTGAACTCTGGGCCTGAGCGCTGTCCCTTAGCTCTTCAGCTCAAGGCTAGCACTCTATCACTTGAGCCACAGTGCCACTTCCGGCTTTTTTCTTTTTGCTTTTGTAGTGCTGAGGAATCGAACCCAGGGCCTCAGGCATGCAAGGCAAGCGCTCTACCACTGAGCCAACTTCCCGCCCCTAACTCACTTTTTAAAAGAAAACTTACTTTTATGGCATTGTGGAGAATGAATCGGAAGAAAATACAGAAAATAAAGCAAGTGGCCTGAACTTAGTGGCCTGAACTTAGCTGGAAGCCAAAGAGTCAGAGTAAGATCATTCTTTCAATATGGGGGAGGCAGAACTCGCTGATAGCTCTTATCTGCCACTGTATCCCAGATGACCAGATCCAATAAGTATTTGTTAGTAAATTGAATTGAATCAAGTTAGCCGTAGGGATGAGGAACACCCAGACTGTGCCACTACAATGATATTACCAAAGCCCTAACACTTTGTAAAGCTCTGGCTAAGCAGTCAGACCTTAGGGCTCATTATTATTTCATGAAAGCTTATGTCCATATTGCCACAAATTACCATAAGTCATTAACTTTACTCGTGGCAGCTCCCATGAGTCATTTAGGAGGCTAATATTCACTGACAGCTTGCTGTGCACATGACATTGTGTTAGGCCCTGGGGTACAAAGATGAATGAAACGTGGCTCCTGAACTCATAAAGTACATAACCAGAAAGGCAGACTTGGATAATTATTTCCTAGCGAGATAACAGTTTATATACAAGTGTGTAGGCTCAGCAACAAAGAATCAAGAACTGTACTTAGTTAAGAATCAGGAACAAGGAATCAGATATTAATCAGAAAAGACCCATGAGTAACCAAATTTGATACCACTGAGTTCATGCCCTAAAAGTACATGTACTTTGCTGATAAGATGGGTTCTCCTATAAAACTTGTTTTCTATTTTAATTAGCATGGTTCTCTCATTTCACCACATACTAGATAATAAATTAGATGGTTGGTGGTGGGTAGGGTGTGTTAATAGATCCAGGAACCCTGATAACAATGATCAATAATATCTGGCAGTTTGACAGTGATGTTAGAGAAAGAACATTTATTAAAAAAGAGAATAATGGGGCTGGGAAAGTGGGTCAGTGGTGGAGTGCTTGCCTTGCATGCATGAGGCCCTGGGTTCGATTCCTTAGCACCACATAAGCAAAAAGAAAGAAAGCCAGAAGTGGTGCTGTGGCTTAATTGGTAGAGTGCTAGCCTTGAGCTGAAGAGCTGAGGGACAGAGCCCAGGCCCAGAGTTCAGGCCTCATGACCGGACCCCCCTCCCCCCCAAAAAAAAGAGAATAACATTTCTACAGATAATTTCTATAATGGCAGACAGTTCTATGTGTTTGTTAAAATGTTTATTACATGGTCTTTAGTATTTTATGCTAATTAATGACCATAAATAATAGATGTTTAGCTTTTGTGTATCAAAGTCACTTGGGAACTGTCAGCAAATGTAAATTATAGTATCTCTTCTGGACAGGATTTTAATTTGCAGCCTGGGTTGATAATGTTGCTATAAGGCTCAGTTATGTTTTCATGGGGAGATCTGTATGGGAAAGAGGCTTGATTTTAGGGTTAATCAGCTATAGTCATTTGCCAGCTAGATGATCTTGGACAGGATTCTTAATGTTTGGTAATCTAATTTTCTTTATGTCTAAAGTTAAAAAAGTCTGCCTTTTATTTGTCATTTGAATTAAGAATAAAATATCTAAGATTTCCTGGTACATTGACTGACTAATTAAATGTTATTCATAGTATATCATTTGATTTTTCTGTTCATTGGTTCCCATCTCTGCCCTGAAAGTATACCCTGAAGATAAGGGACAGCATTGCCTCCATTTATAGTTTTCCTTCCATAATGTGTTATTTTTGTAGGCACAGGTAGTGCTTCAGTGTGGTTGAGCACTAACTGATGCTAGAATTGTAAAACACATAGCTGGAAATTAACAGAATTACTGGTCATCTTAGTTTAACAGTGCTTATGTTGTAATATATATCACAGTCATATTCCTATGTAAATTGTTCCTGATTCACATGATATCTTTGTTGGTATTTTGTGGTGTTCCTCAGAGTGTGTCATGCTTTTGTCTTCACAGAACAAGTTTGGAAACCTTTGATCAGGAAAAGGTGTTCATAGGACCATTGCATTCATTCTTCCCTATTCTTCTGTGGTCTCAGTAAACAAGGCACTACTTAATTTGAAATGAGGATCTCTCTTGCACTTGCTCTTGTGTCTTAATATGTATGAAACTAGTTAATTTTTCATATATATATATAATTTAATTTAATTATTTTCTACTGGAAAAAAATTTTGAACCTGAATTTACTTTCAGCTATTGGCGGAATTTTGTCTATCACTTCTCAGGTGATATGATCTAGGATGTTAGAAGCCCATGTGTGGGTTTTCCCTCTGTAGTTTCAAAATCAGAATGTTCTATTTTTTCTCCTCATCTTGCTTGTGGAAGGAGAAAGCAACAGTTTTGCACTGGAAGTAAAATTTAGGAAAAGGTAAGTTGCCAATGAGATCTAGAACCTTGTCCAAGAGAAGCAGAGCAGATGGTGGCCAGAGAACAATCTGTGAAGTATGTGAAGTTAAGAACTCTTCTGTAATGGGAAAGAAGAGCACTACTTTGGCTTGAGTTACCTTTAAAAAAATCTGTGGCTTCGGGGCTGGGAAGGTGGCTCAGTGGTAAGAATGCTTGCCTTGCATGCCTGAGGCCTGGGCTCAATTCCTCAGCACCACATAAGCAGAAAAAGCCGGAAGTGGCGCTGTGGCTCAAGTGGTAGAACGCTAACCTTGAGCTGAAGAGCTCAGGGATGGCGCCCAGACCCAGAATTCAGGCCAAGGCTCATGCCTGTAATCCTAGCTACTTAGGAGGCTGAGATCTGAGGATCACAGTTCAAAGCCAGCCCCTGCAGGAAAGTCTGTGAAACTCTTATCTCCAATAAACCAATAGAAAACCGGAAGTGGCGCTGTGGCTCAAGTGGTAGAACGCTAACCTTGAGCTGAAGAGCTCAGGGATGGCGCCCAGACCCAGAATTCAGGCCCCACGACCAAAAAAAAAAAAAAAAAAAATCTGTGACTTATAATCACCTCCTAAAGTCCTCCCCTCTTAATATTCCCACATGAGGGATTAAGTTTTAACCTATGAACTTTGGAGAAGCACACACAGATTGTAATATTAACTATATTGTGTTTTACATTATCTTATCTCATGAATACATTTTTTTTGGGGGGTGGGTCCGGTTGTGGGGCCTGAACTCTGGGCCTGGGCGCTGTCCCTCAGCTCTTCAGCTCAAGGCTAGCACTCTACCACTTGAGCCCCAGCACCACTTCCCGCTTTTTTCTTTTTGCTAATGTAGTGCTGAGGAATCGAACCCAGGGCCTCATGCATGCAAGGCAAGCGCTCTACCACTGAACCACCTTCCCAGCCCTACATTTTTTTTTAAATAAATGCAATTCTGGCAGTATAAGTACAAAGCAAAAAACAAAAAGGAAAATGCAGTTAAAAAAAATCACCACTCAGATACCCATGTTAAGTGATCATTGTCCTATGGTATTCTTTATGCTTATATACAAAAAGGATACATAAGTAGAAAATAAATTTTTTGCAGTTATCTAGTGTGGGTAATAAAAATCAATAAAAAATATTGTGGCTTAGCCGGGTGTCGGTGGCTCATGCCTGTAATCCTAGCTACTTAGGAGGCTGAGATCTGAGGATCACAGTTCAAAGCCAGCCCCTGCAGGAAAGTCTGTGAAACTCTTATCTCCAATAAACCAATAGAAAACCGGAAGTGGCGCTGTGGCTCAAGCAGTAGAGCACTGACCTTGAGCTGAAGAGCTGAGGGACAGCACCCAAGGCCAGAGTTCAAGCCCCACAAACAACCAAAAAACAACAACAACAACAAAAAAAAACTAGTGGCTTATCACAACAAAATCCAGTAATTAATTTAGGCCTATAAGCCTTTTAATGTTAGCCTCGCCAGTTTCAGAACTGCCTCAGATGTGGAGAGTCTTTTAGGTATTTAATATTAGTGGCTCATAGGTCAGCCAACCAACTGTTGCTTCCTACACTTCAGTACATATGGCCAACACTGTTTCCTTCTTCTGGAGGGACTTGCTGTTCTTTGTCCTTGGCTCATATGGGCATCTGGTGAAGACTCATGAGCAAACCAACTATGTGCTGATACCCTTCATAGACCTGGCTGATTTCTCTTTGTACCTGGCTTAGGTATTTGGCTCGGGTAGGAGATCTTGAAGCCACTGACACTGAAGACCCAAATCTCAATTATGGACTTGTGGTAGACTGTGGGAGCAGTGGCTCCCGGATTTTTGTATATTTCTGGCCAAAACATAATGGGAACCCTCACGACCTGCTGGACATCAAACAAATGAGAGACCGCAACAGCCAACCTGTGGTTAAAAAAATCAAACCAGGTACTTATCAGAATACTTCTTGTAATTAATCTCTTCTTACCTACTATAGGCATGAGAGAGACTTTGCAGGAGTCTGAGTAGTGGGAGGAATATCTCATTCCTTGTCACCCACTCATCTTGAACCAATAAATAAGCAAACAAATAAATGTTTAGGATTTTAATAAGAACATTATAAGATGTTAGTTTTTTACATCTTACGTGATCTGCTTCTCAAGTGTCGTATTTCACTTAAGGAATCTCTGCAATGGCAGACACCCCAGAACATGCCAGCGATTACCTTCGTCCTCTGCTGAGCTTTGCTGCTGCTCACGTGCCTGTGAAGAAGCACAAGGAGACCCCGCTTTACATCCTCTGCACAGCAGGCATGAGGCTTCTACCTGAGAGGTACGATGTTGGATGTGAATGCCATAGGGTTGAAGGGCCTGTTCTGTGCTTCATCTTTTGTGGCTTCCTTCTCTGGAGGTAGATGTGGTATGCCATGGAGAATTCACAGGGTACCTAAGGGCTTCCTGCTCAGAGATAGTGCACACCCACCTCTATACCCACTTACTGTCTCATCAGTCACTTACATCTTCCTATTATTTGCTGCAGATATTGGGGGATATTTGCAGACAGATATTGGTCCCCAATATCAGACAGATATTGGTCCCCAATATCTGAAGGGTTGAATCACAAAGCATTGACTTTTAGAGAGCAGTAGGAGGATCACCCAATGAACTGGGTAACTGCTGATGGGTAGCAGGAGAGCTCAGGTAGCAATGCTGCCTTTTACAATGTCCTCTATGACCCTACCTGATTCCCAGTGATAACTAGTGAGTCCTTCCTCTTATAGCTACACAAATCTGTCTTCATCACCATCAGCCCCAGTCAATCAAGTCTTTTCCATTTGACCTCAGCAATTCAGTCTAACATCTTGTCTCCCGATCATTGTTCCTGCTTTAGAAGAGCAGAAGAAAGAGGAGAAGGTTATATTTAGGTCAGAATCCTGCTTTGTGATTTGACAGTTCCTTGATCCCACCATACTTGCTATGGACATAGGGTAGGAGTGAACTCTCTGAACTTTGTTTTTTTGTGATTTTACCCCCCTGGGTCATAGGGCTTGAATTAAGGGCCTGGGCACTGTCCCTGAGTCAGCTCTTTTGCTCAAGGCTAGTGCTCTACTACTTTGAGCCACAGGGACACTTCCTCTTTTCTGGGGTTAATTGGAGATAAAAGTCTCATGGGCTTTCTTGTCTGGGCTAGCTTTGAACCTGAGATCTCAGTCTCCTGAGCAGGATTACAGGCATGAGCCACCAGTGCCCAGCTGATCAAATCTTTAACCTATTTTTAAATCGATTATTATTATTACTACTATTACTACTGCTATAGAGTTGTAAGTTTCTTTTAGGTTTTGAAGATTAACCTCTAATTGGAAATGTGGTTTGTTGTTTTCATTTATTCTTTGACTTGTCTTTTTGCTCTGTTGATCATTTTTTTGTTGTTCAGAAGCTTTGCAGTGTGATATTGTCCCACTTTTTAGTTCAGTGCTGTTTGTTTGTTTTCTTAACTGTGTTTTTTTGTCTTTTCTTTTTTGGTACTTGGGACCAAACCCAGGATGTTGCACCTGCTAGGCAAGTACTTTGCCACTGAGCTACATCCCAGCTCTTGTCTGTGCTTTTGATGTTAAATTAATGAAATCATTGACAACATTAATTTTAGAATCCTGCTTCCAAGAACAATCACAGTCTCATAGGCATTGAGTACTTTTTATTACCTTAAATATTTTCCTTTGGTAAATAATAGTTCCCTTTTCCACAAATTTTCATATCTATATTTGGCCTCTTTAAAAAACAGTAACAAAAATCCCGTTCATATATATAAGACTTCATGTCAGACGAGATACCATTCAACAGTGCTGCTTTCAGTAGACTTCTTTTCTTTCATTTAAATAGTTTTTTTCTTTTTTGTTTTGTGATCTATGACACCCACCAGTCTTTCTTCCTGTTTAAACTCACAGCTAGTATCTTACGGTTGAAAAGCAGATTATTTATGCAGCCACTTGTCACCATGAGGTCCTTGCTTATTTCCTCATACATCTGGGTCCTTTACAAAATCTCAATTTGTTTTTACTTATTTTTAAAACCAAACCTTAAGTAGTATGATTTCAACCTCACTACATCACTTAAGGAAATCTTTTTTTTTTTTTTTTTTTTGGTCCGGTCATGGGGCCTGAACTCTGGGCTTGAGCACTGTCCCTAAGCTCTTCAGCTCAAGGCTAGTGCTCTACCACTTGAGCCACAGCGCAACTTCCGGCTTTTTTCTTCTTGCTTATGTGGTGCTGAGGAATCGAACCCAGGGCCTTGAGCATGCAAGGCAAGCACTCTACCACTGAGCCACCTTCCCAGCCCACTTAAGGAAACCTTAAAGGTAAACTAGATCAAATTTTACATTCCTATTCCTCAGTCAAAACTGTTTCATTTTGTTTCACTTTCTTCTCTCTGTATAATCTGTATCTGATCTCCACAAAGTTACCATAATACTGCACATACAATTTAGAATTTTTGTTTCTGACGTAAATAGTATTCACACTGTAAAAAAAAAAATTTTTTTTTAGAAAGTCTGGGAAGAGAATAGTTGACACAAGATGGAGATGTCATTTCAAAGTGTCTGAATGGCCCCAAGTCTTCCAAGAGGAGGGCCAGGAAAAAGATGATCCAGAGGCCAGAGAGGCAGAGTCACTCGCAGGGTTATCTAGAGGCATCTGATTGGTGATTTGGTTACCTTTATGTGTCTGGAGCAAGAGAGACTATTGCCTCATCTGGCATGGCCCAGCATGACCCAGCATTGTTGCTGTCAAAGAAGTTTCCACCAAAACAAAATCCACTGCATAACTCCACTCCATTTGTCTAGGATGTTAGCTGTCAGTGTGGAAGCTCTGAATACTAATTTTTATCTTATTGAGAATTTTTAAAGAAATGTGTCATACTTTTTACTTGTCTTCTGATCATCTCTCAATAACGCATACCCCTATTCTGGGTTTTATGAGATTATTGCTGCCTCTCAGGACAAGTTAGTTGTTGATGTAAGTGTGACTATCATTGCAAGCGCCTGTTTTGTATGATTAATGATTTACTACCTTGTTAGCATTTGTGAATAATATTTAATATGTGGTTGAGTCACCCAGATTGTATTTTGAATTTATTAGAACTTAGTCTGTTTTCTCTGCCAACAGCCAAATAGGATTTTCCTACTCTTTAATTTTGTAATAGAAACACCCTTGAAAAATTACAAAGATATTCACAGAATAATATTTCACCCTCCCAATTTTTTATATTAACTTCAGTAGTTACCAATATTTTGTCATGAAAAATTTTAAGAATAAATCTCATTGAATTTTAAAAATTCAATATGAAGTACATGAAGTTTTGTTTTGTTTTTACATGATGTAATCATATTACACATACTATTTTTGTAACCTCGTAGAATTCAACAAAGTATATTGAACATCTTTTTAACTCATACATGTAGGTATAAATTGACCTCATTTCTTTTATATTATTTCTGGTTTTCCAATATTATAATAAAAAATTTTGTCGTATTCCTCTCTTCATTCCTTGGAATAATTTCTGAAAGTGTAATAGCCAGGTCAAAGATCAATAAGCACATTTAAATTTTTGGAGCAATCCTGGATTATTGCTCTTTAGAAAAGTGGTATTGGTAATTTACATTGTGAACAGTAATGAAGGTTGGTGACCATTCTTCCCTGTCATCATTAGAGTAAACAAGGTCTCCCCTACAGGTAGCTTAGAAGTACACCTTATCAGGAGATAACACATGCTCTTGTTTTCTATGAACTTTTTATAAGACTTTAGTCTGTGTAACAGTGAACTCTTCTAGACACTATACATGACATATTGGGAAATTATTACCTCAAGTATAACTCTCTACTTATATGTGCTAACAATATACTTTACTAAGTCATAGTCACCACTGTCTGAGTCAGTAGCTTATTTTTTTTTCCAATACCAAGACTTGAACCCTCTTGTTCTTGCTCACACATGGCTGGCACTCTACCACTTGAGCCATGCCTGTAGTCCAGCTTTTTTGCTGGTTAGTTGGAGACAGACTTTTGGGCTTTCCTGCCTCAAACTATAATCTTCACATCTCAGCCTTCTCAGTAGCTAGGATTATTAGCATGTGTCACTAGTGACTGGCTTCTATAGAATATTTTTATAATGAATAATTTAAAAAATACAAGAAAATGGCTCTCTCAGGACCTGAGCACTGTCCCTTAGCTTTTTCACTCAAAACTAGTATTCTATCACTTGAGCCACACTGCCACTTTTGGCTTTTTTTCTGGTTAATTGGAAATAAGAGTTTCAAAGACTTAAATGCCCAGGCTGGCTTCAAATTATGATCCTCAGATCTCAAGCTTCTGAGTAGGTCGGATTACAGACATGAGCCACTGGTACCTGGATGGGAGGAAGAAAAGAAGGAAATTTATTTCTTGTTTGATTTCTTATTTGACTAGCTAAACTAATTAATGCATTCATTTAGAATCAAGGTCTTATTATGAAGTTAGACTGGCCTAGATCTCACAATTTTGCCTTAGCTTCCCCAAAGTGCTGGGATTACAATAGGCACGAGCTACCATCACCAGCACATTTTCAACCACCATTTTGCCTAGATTCATACTAATAACGCGCAGCTTTGTTTTGGTTTTTCTTTGATAATACTGTTGACATACTTAAGACATTAAGAGAAAAACCACCTCAGATATTACATTTTACATGTCATCTCTGAATTGGAAATGTTGTGATACACTTTGGATTTTGAACCTGATCTGAGGTGGGTTTTTTTCATGATAAGATTTTTATTAAGGAAAAAGAAACACCTTGAAATACAGAGATTAAGAAGTTAATTGTTAGCTTATGTAAAGGATTGCATAAAAGCTTATGGAACTAAGAGAACTATGCCTTGTGATGCAAGGCATTGTGGTTTTTTTATGTTTTTCTTTTTCTATTTATTTTATTTTATTTTTTTGTCAGTCGTAGGGCCTGAACACTGTCCCTCAGCTCCTCAGCTCAAGGCTAGCGCTCTACCACTTGAGCCACATTACCACTTCCGGCTTTTTCTGCTTATGTGGTACTGAGGAATTGAACCCAGGGCCTTATGCATGCAAGGCAAGCACTCTACCACTGAGCCACTTCCCCAGCCCATATAAAGCAATGTTTGTGCACTATGAAAAATCTGAGGGTGTGTTCTTCAGCTTACATCTTTCTTTTGCAGTAATTAGAATTAAGGCAGTTACATGTGTTTTGTAGATTACTAATCTGTGCTGTAATTTCCTATAGTTTATTCATACCCTCTGAGAGGCATGGAACCATCTCAGATTTTAAGTTTGTATAAGGGGAAAGTATACTACTATTACCATATTACTCTTTAAATTGGAGACTATACTTTGAAGGCAGTTTAAACCTTTGAAAGCAGAGGAGATTCACCAAACAGTAGCAGAGCTGGACAAGTAGATGAGATAGATGAACAAGGATACAATAAGAATAAGAAGAAAGACAAGTGAGGCAATTTTTTTTATTGTGAAAATACTGTACAGATACAATTGCATGGACAAGATAATGAGTACATTTCTTATCAAGCACTGTAGCCTCCTCCTTTGTTTCCCCTTCCCATCCCTTCTCATCCTCCCCCGGCCCCCCAACCCAATCCTCCTTGCCCTCCCCCCCCCACCAAAGTTGTAAAATTCGTTTTCGACATAACGACTTGTACATCTCATTGTTGCAATGGGTCCACCTGTATCCCTATTTAAACGATTTGAAGTGAGGCAATTTTTGAAAAGAGAACTGTTTCTTCATCTTTTACTTTATGAGATGGGGGTCTCTCTCCCTGTGTTACATATGTTTAAACAGACTTATTGCCTCAGCCTCCTGAGTAGCTCGGACTACAGGCTAAAAAAAATTATATTAAGTGAAGTAAGCCAGGCCCAAAGAAACATAGGTCCCATGGTTTCCCTTATTTGTAATATCTAGTATATGTATGAGTCAAGCGGAAAAGGTCAGATAATGTGATGTCAGGAAAATGAACCGTTAGATGTGTATTTTAATGTTTTTTTCTTTCATGCATGTGTTTCTAACGCATTTATAAGATTATCTCTTTGTTGCTTTGTATGTCCCTCCCCCACAGTATAACCCCTGCTTTCACTATATTTGATGTCAGTATAACTTGTGGAGGAGATGGGGAAAAACCAGTTGTTTAAGGATACAGGTGGACCTGTTGCAACAATGAGAAGTACAGGGAAGGGATGTGAAGGGTAAACAAAGGAGGAGGCTGCAATGCTTGGTAAGAAATGTACGCATTATCCTGCCCATGTAATTGTAACTCCTCTGTACAGCATGTTCACAAATAAAATAAAATTAAAAAAAATACTTGGTGAGAAAATAATTAATGATTTACTTTTGGATTTTTTTTTTTCAGGAAGCAGTTGGCTATCTTGGCTGATCTAGTGAAAGATTTACCACTGGAGTTTGACTTCCTCTTTTCACAGTCTCAGGCTGAAGTGATCTCTGGGAAGCAGGAAGGTACTGGGCCTGGAGAGGGGGAGCTGGATCACCTTTGAGCCAGCACAGCCTAGCTTCATTAATGGAGTGTTGGAGTGTGTGTGTGTGTGTGTGTGTGTGTTTCATTAATGGAGTGTGTGTGTGTGTTTCATTAATGGAGTGTGTGTGTGTGTGTGTTTCATTAATGGAGTGTGTGTGTGTGTGTGTGTGTGTGTGTGTGTGTGTAATTTTTGGTTTTTCTCCAGGGAATTTTCTTGATCCTGCTTTACACTTTCTTTGTATATTTTGTATTGGTAACTGTCAAATCAGTCAAAAAGACTGCTGCTTTAGGATTTTTAACTATACTACACACCATAGTTAGAATATATTAGTATTTAATGACAATTTCAAATAGATTTTTGGTTAGCTAATTGTACTTTTATAAACTTAAAAAGTTCTAGGAATTGGATCAGATTTACCAAATTCAAGTGTGAAGCAAATTATTAAACTAAGGGAAACTAATTTCAGGTAATGATTAGGACTTTGTCATGTCCTGGGCTCTCACTTTATTGTAATTCCTATGAAGCTTTGATGCTTCCCTAAATATTGGCACTGTTGGGTTTATGCTTTGGCGTGGAGTTGAATATGTGTTCCCTTGTGGCTCAGCTGTGGCCATTATGATGAATTTCTCCATTTCTTTAGAAGGGAGAGATTGTATATGTCTTCTACTTGTAGTCTATCAAAAGGAAAAGATTTATCTCTTTAAATTTCAGTCCTAAAATTCTGTATTCCTCCTCCTCCTCCTCTTCTTCTTCTTTTTCTTCTTTTTTTTTTTTTTGTTTTGTTTTTTTGTTTTGGTGGTATTGAGGGTATTGTGTTTTCTAGTCTGGCACTCCTGAACTATGCTTCTGGCCCTTTTTTGGCTATTTTGGAGATAAAGTCTAGTGAGCTTTTCTGCTGGCCTCAAACTGAGGTCCTCCAGATTTCAGCCTTGTGAGCAGCTAGGATTAAGATATAAGCTACCAGTGGCCAGCTCCGTTTTCTTCTTCAAGTTGTATTTCTTCTCATTCTACCAAGTGCTTCCTGTGGTTGCTTCTGTATCCAGGGCCAAGAGGCAGGATGACAGAAAGAAGAAAGCAGGCAGCATGAGTTGGCTCTCCACACTTGAGGCTATAGCTTCTGTGAGCAGAGGGAAGAATTAGCATCCTTTAGAGGTTTAGGTACCTGACCAGGCTACCCCTCTGGCCTGCCATAGGACTGCCTGAGTAGGAGAGAACACAGTAAAGGGTCAGAGAGGGGTTTTCAATCCTTTCTCTTTGAAGTCTCCTTTTTTTAACTCCTTAAGCCAAAAGGAAAGGTCTTAAAAGTTTTCTTAGCCAGGTGCTGGTGGCTTGTGCCTGTAATCCTAGCTACTCAGGAGGCTGAGATCTGAGGATCACGGTTCAAAGCCAGCCCTGGCAGGAAAGTTTGTGAGGCTCTTATCTCCAATAAACCACTAGAAAACCAGAAGTGGCACTGTGGCTCAACTGGTAGAGCACTCACCTTGAGCTGAAGAGCACAGGGGCAGCATGCAAGCCCAGCACGCAAGCTCCACGAGTGACAAAAAAAAAAAAAAAAGTTTTCTTTGTCCACACCTAATGCATGTGGTCATGTTTCAAACAGCTTTTGAGTACAGGCCAAGCAAGAGGAAAAATAGGGTTCTCACTTAAAGGCTTGGAGGTATTTGAAATTCTGGTCTCTTTCTAAGTATGCCCACTATCTTTCTTTCATTTCCAGAATTCTCAAAGAGCTGGTCTCTGTATTCCATCTAGAGTTTTCATTGTACCTCTGAGAACGCCGAGATTAACTCTTTTTATTTTTTTTTCTTTCTTTTGTATTGCCAGTAATTGAACACATGGCCCTGTGCCCGCTAGGCAAGCTTCTGCTATGTTCTACATGCCCAGCCCTGAACACATTTTTTAATATTTATTTTTATAGTTAGTTTCTATTCATTGCAGGAAATTTGGAAAATGGAAATAATTTTTAGAGTGTGAGGAGGGAATCACAAGATTAAAATATTTAAGGGGTTGAGGATACAGCTCAGTGCACCAGGACCTAGTTTATTGCAAAGAAAGAAAGCAAGAAAGAAAGAGAAAGGAAGGAAGGAAGAAAGGAACGAAGAAAAGAAGGAAGGAAGAAGGAAAAAAAGAAAGCAAGAAAGAAAGGAAGGAATGAAAGAAACTTATTATTTTTTTTTTCTTTGCCAGTCCTGGGGCTTGAACTCAGAGCCTGGGTACTGTCTCTAAGCTTCTTTTGCTCAAAGCTAGCACTCTACCACTTGAGCCACAGTCATGCTAGGCAAACACTGTACCACAAAGCCACATTTTTCAGCCCAACACAGTTTAAAATCCAAACCCTGAGAGTATAGAATACTGTAATTTCTTTTTTTTTTCCTAGGAGAAAAGAGAAAAAAATTGACCTGGGAGAAAGATGTAAATATGATACAGCAGTCAATAATTAAGAGAGACCTTTTCTTACTCTTTCCTTAGGGGTTTATGCATGGATTGGAATCAACTTTGTTTTGGGAAGATTTGACCATGAAGATGGTGAGTAACACTGTTGTAATTCCTTAAAGATTGAAGGTTTAAGTCAGGATCTAGCAGTAGTTTAAGTGCTAGTTTGAGGATGCTTTTATTTTTTTCTTTTTTAAAACTTATATTTCTTCATTTCCGGTTCCAATTTGTTATTTCTTTTAGCATTTTGTTTTTAATGTTTTTTTTAATATGGAAAGTTCCACACATTTATAAAAGTAAATAGTAAAATGAACTGTATGGATTCATTACCCAGATTCAACAATTATTAACATTTGCCTTTTTTAAAAATCTGCACTACACATTTCCCTGCTATCCCCCAATTGTGTTAGTCAGACCTACCTACTTACCTTCCTTCCTTTTTCCTTCTATTTTTCTTTTTTCTTCCCTCCCATCTTCTTTCTTTCCTTCCTTTCTTGTTTCACAATGTAGCCCATGTTGGCCTTAGAACTTGAAATTCCCTGCCACAGCCTGGACATTACTGGATTGCAGAAGTGTGCCAGCATTCCCAGAATTTCAAAACAAAAATCCACAGTGCTATTTAAAAACATAACAAAATGGCTTATACCTTTATTCCTAGCTACTTAGGCTAAGATCTGAGGATTGAAGTTCAAAGTCAACCTGGGCAGGTAAGAGTCCCTGAGATTCTTATCTCTTAACCACCAGAAAGCCAGAAGTAGAGTGTGGCTCAAGTGGTAGGATGCTAGCCTCGGGTTAAAAAAAAAAGCTCAAGGACAGTGCCCAGACCCTGAATTCAAGCACCAGGATTAGCACAAAAAGCTAGTCATATTCTTCCCTCCCTCTCTCCCTCCCTCCCTCTCTTCCTTCCTTCTTTCCTCCCTTCTGTATTGGAAATTGAACCCTGGGCTTCTCACATGTTAGGCAAACACTCTGCTACTGAGCCATACTCCTAGGTCTCATTGTCTTTAAGAATACCTCTAAGTCAGGGGCTGGTGACTCACACCCATAATCCTAGCTTCTGAGGATCACAGTTCAATGCCAGCCTGAGCAGGAAAGTCCATGAGACTTATTTCCAGTTAACCAGCAAAAAAAAAAAAAAAAAAAAAAGAAGAAGAGCTGTGGCTCAAAGTGGTAGAATGCTAGCTTTGAACAAAAAAGTTCAGGGACAGTGCCCAGGCTCTGAGTTCAAGCCCCATGACAAAAAGAAAAAAAAAAAAAGAATACCTTCCAGTCTGCTCCTGTACCCTTTGATACAATTATAGCATTCTTGTAGTTCTCTTGCTGGTGACATACCAAGGTGTTCCATCTCATCTCACATACTTTCTACCCTAAGCCTAGCACTGGCCATTTTAAAAAGGAAACCTATTTTCTTTTCATGGAAAACATCTTGGCTTAGATGCCAGCGGTGTTCTTTGCCTCCTTGTTAGCATTGCTTCTAAGTTTTTCAATGAACAAAGCTAGGAAATATGTACTTTTTTTTAAGGAAGAGAAAAAAAAACTGAGTTTATAGTGATATTTGTATCTCATATTTAAGATGATAAAGGTAAGTTTATTTTACATAAAATGTTTGTGTATTTTGTATCCTCTTTTATGCTCAACCTTTGTTCCTAAATGTATTGACATACTACTTTAAATAATTTGAGAATAATACCAATGATATTAACAATATGACTATTAGAATTTAAAGGATTTTTTTTTTGGCAGTCATGGGGCTGGAACTCTGGGCTTGGGCACTGTCCCTCAGCTCTTCAGCTCAAGGTGAGCGCTCTACCGGCTATTAGAATTTAAAGTATTGGCTATTTTTGTCTTTGAATATTTCCCACTATGTATATATTGACATATCATGTTTAAATCACTTGAAATTTATTGTTGTTGTTGTTTTGGTGGACTAGAGCTTGAATTCAGGGCCTTGGCACTGTCTCTGAGCTTTTTTGCTCAAGGCTAGCACTCTACCACTGAGCCACACCTGACACTGGTACCTAAGTCTCAGACTTTCCTGCCCACGCTGGCTTTGAAAGACATTCCTCAGATCTCAGCCTCTTGAGTAGCTAGGATTATAGCTGTGGGCCACTAGCACTCCACTTGTTTTCTGATTTTTAAGGCAATACTGTAGATTTTGGGGTTTTGTTGGAGTTAATTTTGGTTTTTCATTCCTAGAGTCTTCTTGTTCCCTTATCATTTCAGAATCAGATGTTGAGACTTCTCAGGAATCAGCAGCAGGACGAAGAAGGACAGTAGGGATCCTGGATATGGGAGGAGCCTCTCTCCAGATTGCTTATGAAGTTCCCACCTCTGCCTCTCTCCTGCCTCCAAAACAGGTATTTTGCCATTTACAAAAATTCAGTTTAAAATTTGAGGGAAAAAATTCATTAAAAAATTACATTAGACAAATCTGGCAGCGTCCAAATATTTGTTCAGGTATTTGCTAGGGTAGATTATCTTGAATATGTTTTCTTTCTGAGCTTCAGTGTTATATAGTGTAAAAAAAGGCGTAGTAATATTTACCTCGTAACATTGAAGAATGAAATAATACCATGGAGTCTAGAGCACCCACTTACCCACTTGCCAGTTCATACCAAGTATTTGATACATTTTAGCAGTCACAGTCAATACTATGTATCTCCTTGGGGTGCCTGGAGAGTAAATTTAATACTGTAAATCCTGGAGCACACTATTTGATACATACTTACTGTTTAGCAAATGGTATTGCCTTTTCCTGCAATCTTCCTTCCCTGGGCTTCTAATCTCTTTACCTATTAAAACATGAAAAATGTATTTCAAGAAAGAAGTAAGCCAGGTGCCATTGGCTCACGCATGTAATCCTAGCTACCCAGGAGGCTGAGAGCTAAGGATCATGGTTCAAAGCCAGCCCTGGCAGGAAAGTCTGTGAGACTCTTATCACCAATAAACTACTAGAAAACTGGAAGTGGCGCTGTGGCTCAAGCGGTAAGCACTCGCCTTGAGCTGAAGAGCTGAGGGATAGCGCCTAAGCCCAGAGTTCAAGCCCCATGACTGACCAAAAAAAAAAAAAAAGTATCATTGTGGAGAGAAAAGAGGTATTTGAATATCTAGTATTACAAGAAATAAGACCTCTTAGTTTTATTGTCTCTCAAAGCTTGTAATCTGCCAATGGACATAGCCCATGACCTCAGGCAGTCAGTCCATAATGGAGCTATAATTTGAGCCAAACCAGAACTTTTCAACCTTACCACCACTGGTATTTGAGGCTTGATAATTTTGTTTTTTTGTTTACAGATACTCTACCACTTATGCCCCCTTTTGCTTCAGCTATTTTTTGGGTAGAGCCTCCTAACTATTTATCCAGACTGGCTTCTAACCACACAGCCTCCCATATAGTTGGGATTATTGATGTGAACCACCACTCCTGACCTGTGGGTCAAGGTGAGGTCTTGCTAATGTTTTGCCTCTGTTGGCCATCAATTGCCATACTCTTAACCTCTACAATTACCTTGGATTGTAGGCATGGGGTCATCATGCTTGGCCAGGAGCCAAATAATTCTTTATTGTGTGTGGCTGTTTATTTCATTATGCTTATTAGCATTCCTGGGCTTTACCAAATGACCCCACTCCCTCCATTTGCAACATTCAAAAGTCTGTCTAACCAGAACAATTCCTACCCTGCCCACCAAAATGTCTACCTTTTATGCAAGGTGGGACGTTTACTGGGCTTAAGATGATAGAAGGAGCTGGCCACTGGTGACTCATGCCCATAATCCTTGCTAATTACTAGACAAAAATCTGAGGATTGATGCCGACCTTGACAGACAAATTTATGAAACTGTTATCACCAATTAAACAGCAAAAAGCAGGAAGTGTAAATATGGCTCAAGTGGAATAGTGCCAGCTTAAGCAAAAAAGCAGAGAGCAAAAGGCCTAAGTTCAAGTCAGTACTAATACACACACACACACACAAACACACACACACACACACACACACACACACACACAAAGATGCATTTTAATGCTTAGTAAAAGAGGAAAGGAATTCTTGATATTTAAAAAAGCATTCTAAATTCTGGAATACCTAAGATATTTTTGTGCCATTCACAGTTGTATAACCATCACTTCTGAATTCCAGAACATTTTCGCCCCTCAACAAAAGTCCATATTCCTTAGCAGTTATTACCAGCTCCATCCCTGACCATGAGTCTATGTTTTACCTCCATGGATATGCCTACACTAAGTCTTTCTTATCAATGAAATCATACAATGTGGCCATTTATGTCTGCCTCTTATTTAGCAAAATAATTCCAAGATTTGTTTATGGTGAGCATATATCAATACTTTATTGCTCTTGATGGCTAAATTGCATTCCAGTTTATGACCATGCTATGTTTCTCCTGTACATTCGTCAGTTGATAGACAATTAAGCAGCTTCCATTTTTTGGCTATTATGGATAATACTGAGATGAACAAATTTTTTTTTTTTGTCTGGTTGTGGGGCCTGAACTCTGGGCCTGGGCACTGTCCCTCAGCTCTTCAGCTCAAGGCTAACACTCTACTACTGGAGCCACAGTGCCACTTCTGGCTTTTTGCTTATGTGGTGCTGAGGAATCGAACCCAGGACCTCATGCATGCATGGCAAGCACTCTACCACTGAGCCACCTTCCCAGCCCGAGATGAACAAATTTTTGTATAGATACATACATTTTCAGATCTCTTGGGTAGATGCCTAAGAATAATGGTGCTATGTACAATTACAGTTTTACAAATTAGAAATAAATAGTAGCCAGGTGCTGGTGGCTCACTCCTGTTATCCTAGCTTCTCAAAGGAGGCTAAGATCTAAGGATTGTGGTTAGAAGCCAACTGGGCAGAAAAAGTCTCTATGAGACTTATTTCCAATTAACCAATCCAAAACTGGAAGTAGAAATGTCACTCAAAGTGGTAGAACACTAGTCTTGAGCAAAAAAGAGCTCAGGGACAGCATCCAGGCCCTGAGTTCAAGCCACACAACTACTTAAAAAAAAAAATGAATAGCTAAAAAAATCAAACAAACAATAATTTTTCAGTAAATATAGACCAAAGCTGCACAGTGCACAAATGGGAATGGGTATGAGGATAAACAGGAATAAGCAACCAAACAACTTAAACTTTCCCACTGCCCAAACCTGTCATAATGAATATTGAAACCTTTAAAATAGTTTTGGAATTTGAATAGTTTGAGAAAAGACCATAGAATACATCTCATAATAATGCTTCAAATTGCTTTTTTATTAAGGGAATTTTTCCTATAATTATGAAAATAACACATTCCCATTGTAGAGAACTGGAAAATATAGAGAAGTACATGCCAGAAAATGACATCAACTGTAATAATTCTACCTCCTATAACTATAGATAATGGTTGAGCTCCTAATTTGGTGTTTGGTCTCCAACTTGGCCTCTTATTTGTACTTTTGGTTCAGTCTTATTATATGCCTTGTAAAGTAAAGCTATGAAGATAAAAGGAAACTCCTAAATATTTTAAAGAAGAGTCGGGAAATGAGGGTGTGTTAGAATGCCATAGCTTTGTAGACATAAGTGAAAACTAAAATTTCTTTAATCTTGTAGTTTTTTTTCTTGCCTGTCCTAGAGCTTGAACTTAGGGCCTGGGCATTGTCCCAGGCTAGCACTCTTATCAACAGAGTCACAGCTTCACTTACAGCTTTTTTTTTTAAATTCCTTTTTTGCCTTGACATTACACAACAGGAAGAAGCTGCCAAGATCTTGCTAGCTGAGTTCAACCTGGGCTGTGATGTGCAGCACACTGAACATGTTTACAGGGTTTATGTCACAACCTTTTTGGGTTTTGGTGGCAACTTTGCCCGGCAGCGCTATGAAGACCTCATGTTGAATGAAACTCTACACAAAAACAGGTATATTTAACATGGGATCTAAGTTTCTAAAATTGAATGCCATCATACTGCAGGTATGAAGTCAGATAAGTCCTTTCTTTCACTTTTTCTTTTGGTCGGTTGTGAGGCCTGAACTCAGATCTGGGCGCTGTCCCTCAACTCTTCAGCTCAAGTCTAGTGCTCTACCACTTGGGCCACAGTGCTACTTCTGGCTTTTTCTGCTTATGTGGTGCTGAGGAATTGAACCCAGGGCCTCATGCATGCAAGGCAAGCACTCTACCACTAAGCCACCTTCCCAGCCCTCCTTTCTTTCACTTTGTTTCTGACAACCTTCATGCCAGTGGGCTAGCATCTCCTTCTTAGAGACCTTCTGTCAAGATGTGACTGGGCAGGAGTGTATCCTGCTCTTCATTATTAGGACTTGTAAAACATGTAGCAGCTTATTGTGATCTCTTGTGGGTCCTCCACCCAGACACGGCATAAATCATATCTGATTTAAAATATGCAGTATAATGCCACACCTAGCAGTTCTTCTTGACAATAGGGCTCAAAACATGTCTGATGATTTGTAGCAGAGTAAGTCATCTTAGACATGAGTTATGTTAAAACAATACAGAGCTGGAGGTGTGTTCAATTGTAAAGCACTTATGCAGAAAGCCTGAAACATTGAGTTCAAAACATAGTATTGCTCTCAGAAATCAAGAGCACTTGCTTATCATGCTCAAGACCTTGGGGTCAGTCTCCAGTTTCCCCCCCTACCTCCAAAAAAAGTGGAGAGTATCTGTAAATCTGTAATTTACCTTTGATGGGCTAGGCATGGTGATGTGCAATTGTAATCCCAGGTACTCTGGGGTGGAGATCACTATGATCATAATTTGAGGCCAGCCTGGGCAAAATGATGAAGAGACCCCCATCTCATCTTAAGTAACAAGCTGGGTATGGTGGTCACCTAAGATATGCTAGATGCATAAGTAGATAGGAGGATCATGGTATAAAGCCAGTCCCAGGTAAAATTGTGAGATTCTATTCAAAAATAAGTGAGTAGAGACTTGCCTAGCAAGCATGAGGCCCTGAATAGTTCAAAACTGCAGTATTGTTAAAAGAAACTACAAACAACAAAAGCTTTTAAAAGATCTCTCATCAGGTCCAGAATAGCCAGTTTTTCCTCCAGGGTTGCTCAGAGCACAGATTCTTTATTTGAGTACCAGATGAAGTGGTTAGGCCATCATATATAGTTGTGAATGTTTTTGTTTGAGTATTTAAAATTGTTACTTGGGCTGGGAAGGTGTCTCAGTGGTAGAGTGCTTGCCTTGCATGCATGAGGCCCTGGGTTCAATTCCTCAGTACCACATAAGCAGAAAAAGCTGGAAGTGGTGCTTTGCTCAAATGGTAGAGTGCTAGCCTTGAGCTGAAGAGCTGAGGGACAGCACCCAGGCCTAGAATTCAGGTCCCATGACCGACAAAAACAAAAAAAACAAAAACCAGAAAACAATAAAATTGTTGCTATGTGTATTGAAGGAAAGCCTAGCATCCTGTTCTACCATAATATTATCTATACTCATACATTTAGCTGGTATTTTGGTGAACCCCCTTTGTAATATTTTCTCCTTAATTATCAGTTGTCCTACATTGAAAGCATATTGAAGAAAATACTTCCCCATTACTCTCTTTAATTTTTTTAAGTCTCTATCACTAACAGTTCCAGGTGCTTTGGGAAAATCCTGGTGTTTTAGAAGATGGATGACTATGTCAAGCAGTGTATTTATGTTCTCAAAGTCCTGCTAAGTCCATACAACTGTGGCTTGAGCTGTGGTGCTCACATTGCTTCTGCCAGACTATGATGGCTGAAGGGCATTTGATATGAGTTTCACAGGCGATTTAGTTTGTTGCTTTCTCCCTAGCCACTGTGCTTCCTTTTCTATTTTCTTCTTTTGTTGTTCTACTGTTCTTTTTCTGCTTGATATTTTGTGTTGCCTCCAGGCTTCATGCCAGCCTGCATCATCTTCTCATGCACTGGTATTTTCTGGCTAAGTGTCTAATTCGCCTACTTCAGGAGATTGAGGGGTAAACGGTAACGCTTGTGTAGCTGCCAATTGACTAGAGAAACCCTTATTTCCAGGCGTGGTTCTCTCTTAAAAGGATTTTCTGAATTTTCCTTGTAGTTCATGACATGCTTTAAAACATTCAGATTCTAGTTGTCCCAAAGAATTCTGTTAAGTTGCTATCTTATTATTTTCTCTGCTTACAGGTGTATCTTCATTCTAGGAAGCCCAGTCTTTCACATCTGTTTCAGAACTTACAAATAATCAACTACTGTTACAGATTTATTTGTTCTCCATTTAATTTCCGTTCTTAACCAGATCTGCAGATTAATCTCTTTAGTAATGAGACTATGAGTACTTGACAAGTGTAGACTGAAGAACCAGAACTGTGTGATGGCCATGGAGGGAATCAGTTTCTCTCTGTCTCCTGCCCACTCAGAGCCTCCAAGGTCATAACTCCCTAGAGCAGGTGCTCCATGTATTGTAACAGGCACTGTTCATTCAAAGCCTGGCATTACTGCTATGCTAGAGGTGTTGACTATAGGGTTAAGTACAATAGATCATTGACATAGTTCTCTTCTTTTTTTCTTTAAAAAATTTTATTATTATTAAAAAGGCAAGGTACAGAAGGGTTATAGTTACATAAGTCAGGTAAAAAGTACATTTCTTTTTGGACATTCTCTCACTATCTCCCAGTTTTTCCCTCTTATCCCCACCCAAAAGTTTCTAGTGAATACCATTGCTGCGTTTGTTCACCTTTTGTCCCTCCATTTCTGTGCCCTCCTTACCTTCCCAAAGACAAATGAACAAACAAGACAAAAAGAAAAGAAAACAAAAACAGCAATGAAGTAAAATCCTCGTTTCCATTTCTTGGAGTTCATTTTGATGCACATAGTTATCACCAATGCCTTTGTATTCTTCTCTTTTTTCTTTTGGGGGTCTGAGCTCAAAACTTTGCACTTGCTAGTCAGGTATTCTACCAAGTTGAACTATGCCCCAGTCCTTTTCTTTCCAAATATGATTTGTTTAAGTTAAATGTGCATATGATATCACTGTTTCTAGAGTTGCCATGAAAAATAGAAACAAGATATCTGTGCAGAGCATTAGAGTTACTAGATGAGGTTCAGTTCATTGTCTCATGTTTTGTTTGTTTTGTGACAGATTGCTGGGCCAGAAGACAGGCCTGAGTCCCGACAATCCATTTCTGGATCCCTGTCTGCCTGTGGGACTCACAGATGTGGTAGAGAGGAACAGCCAGGTCCTGCATGTCCGAGGAAAGGGAGACTGGACCACTTGTGGGGCCATGCTGAGCCCCCTGCTGGCTCGCTCCAACACCAGCCAGGCCTCATTGAATGGCATTTATCAGTCACCAATTGACTTTAATAATAGCGAGTTCTATGGCTTCTCTGAGTTCTTTTACTGCACAGAGGATGTGCTGCGCATTGGAGGCCGCTACCACGGGCCAACATTTGCTAAGGCTGCTCAGGTAACTCATTAATACAAAGATGACGCATGCTGGCAGCAGCTACTTCTTAGATGCCTAGCTTTGTGCTAGGCACTGGGCAGAAGGCTTTGCACGCATGATCTCACTCAATTCTTTGCAAGGGCTCTATGAGCCAACATTTTACAGACAAGAAAGCAGATTTAGACAAGTTAAGGAACCTGATTTGCCAGACTGCCTTATAATTAAATTAGACTTCCATGGGTTGTTATATCACCCAGGTGTAAATTAGTGATGGCAAGTGGTTTTGCCTTTGACTTTCTAGTAGTCTTGTTTAATGTTTATGGCTCAAAAGTGTCATCTTGGTTTTTTTTTTTCTTTGCTGGATGTTTTAGATGTAATGTGTTCTTGGAGATGGCATGTAGGTGGGCAAGTTCATTTTCCTTCTCTTAGGTATTAAGAGGCCAGAATATTAGAAACATGTTATAGAAAACAGTTGTGATAGAAATATTTTTAAAATTTAAAATGGAGGAGTAAAAATTCACTTTATATTGGACTTAACACATAGTTAACATGTTTAGTTACTTCAACAGGTAAAAATTTAGCCACCTTTCTGTATCTCCTTGCCTTTAGAGTCTGTTAGTCAACTTTTGTTATAGGCAATAAACACAACACATATGTATACACAATGAGTACAATAACATAAGTGCTCAATGGAAAAATAAAGCAGGAAAAGGCAGTATTTAATATGGGAAGGGTTGTAATTTTGGATAAGGGTATCCATGGTTCAAGCATGTAATCTTAGCTACTGAGGAGGTTGAGATCTGAAGATCACAGTTCAAAGGTAGCCTGGGCAGGAAAGTTCATGAGAATTCTTATCTCCAATTAACTACTGGAAGGCCAGAAATGGTGCTGTGGCTCAAAGTGGTAGTGGGCTAGCATTGAGCACAAAAGCTCAGAGATAGTGCTCAGGTCCTGAGTTTAAGTCCAAGACCAGCATAATAAATAAAAAATAAAGAGGTATATGGGACAGTGTTTACTGAATAAATGTGTCATTTCTGGGGGGGGGGTCCAGTCGTGGGGCCTGAACTGTGGGCCTGGGTGCTGTCCCTCAGCTCTTCAGCTCAAGGCTAGCGCTCTACCACTTGAGCCACAGCGCCACTTCTGGCTTTTTTCTTTTTTTGCTTATGTGGTGCTAAGGAATCGAACCCAGGACCTCATGCATGCAAGGCAAGCACTCTACCACTGAGCCACCTTCCTAGCCCTGAATGTGTCATTTCTATTTCCTTGGTCACCTAGTAGCCCACAAGTGGCATGAAATCTATTTTGTGACTGTAGGAAAGTTAGAGTTTTATGTTGCACTGCCCTCTTGTTGTTCCAGGATTACTGTGGCATGGCTTGGTCAGTTCTAACTCAGAGATTCAAAAATGGACTCTTTTCTTCACATGCAGATGAGCATCGACTGAAGTAAGTAATTTCCCTTGCTATCCTACATGACCATAATATGTGGATAGCAAATTCTACTGGAAAATGTTGGAGCAGTAGTGCAGACTAGATTTTATGTTGAAGGAGAATTTGATTATTCAGATTTTGAGCTTCCAAGGAATCAGGACCAAACAGTGAGCCAATTTTAGTGAAGCCAAGGCAAACCAGTGGTTACTTAAGAAAGTTCTTTCCAAGTGATTTCATGTTTAAAAAAATGATGTTCTTTTTTACATTTTCAAACATATCTAGCATGCAGAAAAATAGAAGAGTAAAATATATCTATTTCCAAACTTCCACTACTTTCTTTGCCAGTAAGCAATCAATTTTCCTATTTTGAGCATATGCAAAAGATAGAATAGTATAATGAACTCTTGTGTACCTATCACCTAGCTTCTTTACTAACAGGTGTTAAATGCTGGGCACTTAATTGCCCACCACACACACAACTGGGTTATGTTGAATTATATCCCAGATATCATGTAGTTACAGTTGTAGATACATACTCTCAGGGTATTCTCTAAAGACAGGTACTATTGGGGAAAAAAAAGGGAGGGAGGGAAGGAAAAAAGAAAAGAACCCCCCCCCCCCACCATAGTCACAATATCATTATTGCTAAAAGATAGTCTTTATTTTTGTTAAGATAAAGTAGGCTCAAGTTTGGCTCCATCTAGAGGTGAGGGAGGTGAAGTGGCATGAGACAGGTCTTTTGACATCCAGTGTGAATCTGTGGCTTACTGCAAAGGAATGCACTAGAATTTTTTTTGCTTATTTTTTAAAAAATGAATTTGTCACAATACAGATATCAGTGTTTCAAGTCAGCTTGGATGTACCAAGTGCTACATGAAGGATTCCACTTTCCCTACGACTACCCAAACCTGCGCACAGCCCAGCTGGTATACGACCGAGAGGTTCAGTGGACACTGGGAGCCATTCTGTATAAAACTCGTTTCTTACCACTCAGGTAAAGTGAGACTAAGCTGGTACCTTGAGCTCAGAGGATGCCCCCAAACATTTTTGAAGTAACACCTTTACACGCCCCCCAAAGCAAACAGACTCCCATTATTATTTCCATGTGAAACATTACTTGAATGAGGCATGATAAACCAGAAGGTTGACAATTACGGTTTGGGGTCTGTTCATCAGCTTTACCATTTCATAAAGTCAGCTTTATTTGTTCGCCTATCACTAGTCAATCTTTAGGATTGGGCTCATACTACACACTTCTAAGATGCTGACTGATGAACTAAAATATCCTTCATTTACTCTGGAAAATATATTTGACTAGAGAGGATGGATATGTAGGCTCTCTGGATAAATTAAGCTTTTCTAATGGGTAGAGTCACTCCAGAAACTGCTATTGATGTGAGATGGTTTTTGGTGGTCCAGAATTAGAACAAAAGACAAAAGAGATATTTTTGGTGTGGAGAGCACTTCCATCATTTTATCATCCGTTATTGTTGCCTGATACCTTGTTTGATGTGCTATAAGATACATGAGACAATTTTTAGATCTTCATTCCCTAGATTCATACAGATAAATTCAGACAACTTCTTAGTCATTGCTGCCTATTCCTCTAAACTCATGGCTGTCAGAAATCTGGCAGGTAAAAGAAGTGAGAAGAGGGCTGTTGTGGGGTTGAGGGGTACCTGAGAGTGAGTGCCAATATAGGGCACAAGTGCTGTCCCAACATTCCAAAATTCTCATTCGTCCAGAGAAGCCAGAAATACGTATTTTATATGAAGTGTGGAGATTTGCATATGTGAAAAACACTGCAGCTTAAACAAAATAAAAGAAGATAATGGATCTAGTGTCTGGATAACTTATGAGTGACATGTGTTCTAGCCAGGCCCCTGGATCATATCCTTATCCCTTTCTAGGTTGTAATACAATTGAGGAAATATACCAACTTAACAAAAATATCTGTTCTGATTTCTTGGTTGAATTCAAGGACCATCCTGCATTTTAAAGTTTATGTGAGGGAATGATTAGTCTTCCTGGGTTTTGTTTTGTTGGCTTTAGTTCCAAAAGCCTTTTGATTTTGTTGCTAGATTCTGGAGTGTCTGAGCATGCAAGGCTCCCCCTGTGGGTCAGGGAGAGAAAGGGAAGAATTGCCCATCATCCTTAGGGATGGAGGCATTCTTCAGCTGCATAGCTGGTGTGTTAGAATGTCTTCATGGAGGAACTAGATGAGCTCCTAAAGATCAGAGTAAATGTTTCTCTCTGAAACTCACCATTCTTTCCAAACCCCCTTCTTCCCAGGGATCTTCGGCAGGAAGGTGTCCGACAAGCCCATGGCAGCTGGCTGCGTCTCTCCTTTGTCTACAACCACTATCTCTTCTTTGCCTGTATCTTGGTGGTGCTACTGGCCATCATCCTATACCTTCTGCGAATCCGCCGAATTCACCACCGACAAACTCGTGCCTCAGCTCCATTAGACTTGCTGTGGATTGAAGAGGTGGTGCCAATGATTGGGGTACAGGTGGGGCCATGAGGTTGGACCAGGATTGGAGAAACTCCAGTACTCCAGAGTTGCTGCTTATTTTTGGACTGGCCTCAGATGCTGCTTTGGCTTTGAAATTCCTAGTTTAATTTCCATGGTTAATTCCTTTAGAGCAACAAGGACCTCTTCTCAGAGAGAAGTTGTAATTTAGTCTGTGAGGAACTGAATGGTGAGAGATTGGGGCACCGCAGTCCAGTTGAAGCATACTTCTTATGCGTATCTCATCTGGTGTGTTTGTGGGATTCCGCAATTTTCCCCTTGCCGAAGCATGATGTTGGCATTGGGCAAACTGGAAGCTTACCTGAAACCAAACTTGGAGCATCTGATACACAGCCAGAGACATCCTAGCAAGTTCAGCAGCCTCTTCTTTCTCTGTAACAGAGATATCATTTATGTGGAGATCCACAACCTTTAATAGGGATCCAAGATCTTTGCAGTTTGGTGGACCAGATATGAATTTCCACGCAACCAAAACGATATAACTTCCTTGCTTACTTGACAAGCCATTGTGAGTGTAAGCCAAGATCCCTGGCAATGTTGCTGATGTTAGTGTGTGACTTAAAAGATTAGGGACTCTTCTAAATAGATGGTTTATTGGCAATTTGACAATATTTTATCTGATACCTGGTCTAACCAGAAGACAGATTTTTCCACGTCTATGTGCCTCACATGCTTTGTGGGTATTAATGTTGCTTCATTGAGCCTTAATTGTGCTTGTAGAATGAGAAAACTGTGACAGAGATTCGGGATGTGAGCTTGTCTAGATTTCAGGTCACTGACCCCTATGCATGTTTTTAATCTACAGGAAGATTCAAGGAGAGTTCCTTCATTTCACTGCTGGGGTCAGTATGTTGTTTTAGAAAGGATATATTTGGGTTGTTAAGGAAAGAAAGAAATGAGCAAAGGCAAATAAAAAAGCTCCTTATTTATTAATATGATTTTTTTGGAAATAGAAATTTTCTCAAACTTCTGACTTTTGGAATATCAGAAAGAGAGCAAAGTCTAAACATTGGAATAAATAGGGAAATCTGCTAAGAAGTCATTTGATAACTTTCAGAACCACTGTTAAGAAACTGATCTTGATGAACAGCAATTCCATTGACGAGAAGAGAGAAAAAGCCATAATTACACCTTCATCCACTGCCCTTCAGGAGCTTTGCTTCTCTACAGTGAGCCTTTCAATTGTATGAGAATTTTACTTTTTCACCAACTTCCCCTTGTCCATGGTGTCTTCTTTTACTGTTTTTCTTCTGTGTGTGAGAAATGCTCAATTCTGTGTGTGCACACAAAAATGCTCATAGAATTGAAGTCACTTTCTTTTTGTCAAAAGTGTTTTGATTACTAGGATTAGATGAATAGAGAAAAAAAGTCTGTGAAAGGGTAAAAGTAGGACTCTGCAAAAATAAATTCCACACTAGGAACACAATGGAACTGATTGCTGTATCAGAGAAAAATAAATTAAGACCCTCCTATGGATAAACTGGAATTAAAATTAAGTATATTAATTCTTTTCTTTTTTCTTTTTTTCCCAGTTCTGAAGCTTGAACTCAGGGCCCGGGCACTGTCCCTGAGCTTCTTTTGCTCAAGACTAGCATTCAGCCACTTCCAGCCTTTTCTGTTTATGTGGGTACTGAGGAATCAAACCCAGGGCTTTATGCCTACTGGGCAAGCACTCTACCACTGAGCCACATTCCCAGCCCTGATTCTTTTTCTTTAAATATATTGATTCTTGACAAAAGGGTAATAAATCTTGAATTATTCTGCCCACCCATCCCTACTTCTTTCTCATTTTTTGGACAGTTTCTCACTATTGTGGTGCAGGCTGGCCTGGAATCCTTTTGTCTCAGCCTTCCTAGTGCTGGGATTATAGGTGTGCACCATACTGCCCCACTTGGAATTATTTTCAAATTAGGTAGGAATGGATCTAGTAAAGACCCTTGCAGGTTTTTTTTTGTTTTATTTTTTTATTTTTTGGGTCCGGTCGTGGGGCCTGAACTCAGCCTGGGCACTATCCCTCAGCTCTTCAGCTCAAGGCTAGCGCTCTACCACTTGAACCACAGTGCCACTTCTGGCTTTTTTCTTTTTGCTTATGTGGTACTGAGAAATCAAACCCAGGGCCTCATGCATGCAAGACAAGCACTCTACCACTGAGCCACCTTCCCAGCCCTGCAGTTTTTTGTTGTTTTTTTTTTTGAGAGATCTTTTACTATTTCATTAGGGCTATTGTCATAGCAATTTCCTTTAAATTTTAAGATTTCCCAATTCTGTGTGTGTGTGTGTGTGTGTGTGTGTGTGTGTGTGTGTGTGTGTGTGTGAGCTCACACACATGTGTGTGTGCTGGTACCATGGCTTGAACTCAGGGTCTTGTGCTCTCATTTGTCTTGCTTGCTCAGCTTGCTTGCTCATTGATGGTGCTCTACCACTTGAGATACACCTCTAGTCCAGAATTTTGCTAGCTTATTGGAGATGGAGTCAGAGTTTTGTCTGCCCAGACTGACTTAGAACTACAATCCTCCAGATCTCTGCTTTCTCATTAGCTAGGTTTACAGGTGTGAGCCACGCTCACCTGGTTTGCTTTCACTTTCTTTCCTTATTATTTTTATGTTCTGTAAGTGAGCCCTTGCCTTATGGATGCTGCTTATAAATAATGTCAGAATGTTTTCTTTTCTAGCCATTGCCTACTCAGGTACTTTCTTTTCACTTTACCTTGATTTCCAAATACCATCTTTGGTTCTCTCAAGATATCTAGTCAATGATCTAACAGAGATAGTATTTATATGTTCAAAATGAAATTGAAGCAGGAAGGCAGTGACTAGTCTGTCGGTAAGGCTGTTATTAATAAGGCTAGTCTTCATCCTTGTAGTAATAGCTACCATTTGTTAAGCATTCACTATGACTAGACAGTTAAGAATTTTATGAATATTATTTAAGCATTACACTCTTTCAGATCAATAATACTATGTTCTTTGATTAGCTCAGAATCTCAGGATGCATACACGTATTATTTTTCAATATAAATTGTATTTCTGAATTTATTTTAATTAGCCTGAGTTTTTGTGTTATATCCTGTTCATTATTTTAATATTTGGAATCTAGGCTTCTTTTTCTTACTGTAAGACTTCCTGAAGTTACATAGTTTGAAAAGAAAGAAAAATTATTTTAACCTTCAGAAGAACTGAGTATTTGCTTTTTCTTGTGTGTGTGTGTTGGTTGTGGTACCTTAACTGGGCCTGGGCACTTGTCCCTCAGCTCTTCAGCTCAAGGCTAGCGCCCTACCACTTGAGCCACAGTGCCACTTCTGGCTTTTTCTGTTTATGTGATGCTGAGAAATCAAACCCAGGGCCTCATGTATATAAGGTAAGCACTCTATCACTGAGCTACCTTCCAAGCCCCAGTATTTGCTTTTGATATAGGTCCCTAGGCTTCTTCTATTGCTTCCAATGAGCAGATACTAAATGAGGTCTCATTAGCTAGCAACAGAAGCAATCCATTTACTCTTTATTGAAGGCCAATTACACACATATATGTATGTGGACATATATATGCACACATGCCTGTACATGCATGTCTGCATGCATGTATTATTTCCTCTTGCTTATAGGAGCAGAAATCAATCTTGTCATACCTTTTATCTTCTTTTAGCTTCTAAAGATTTGTTTGTATTCTGCATGCTGTGCTTCCTCTGGAAGATAATTATAGTATCATAAAATTGATATTCCACTGCTTCCTTTCAATCTTACCAACCACTTTGGATAATAGCAATAATGAACCTGCACTCTTTAGTACTTGTTATTACTAAGATGGGTCACAAATGTCAAAAATGGAATCAGTGGTTTATCATAGTGATGCTTTGTCTTGTAATGGTACAAACCATCATTTTCCCCCAGAATTCTTGTCTCTAGAACATAATGAAAATATGTATAATACCCACTTAGATGGTATTACATTCACTTAAGTTGCAGTTAACTCTAATCCAAATTATACCATCTTGCTTTCTGTTCCCTATCTCCTTGAACTGGATTTCCTTGGTCTGAGAAATTTTAATCACTTTCTGCCAATGTTGTATTTATTCAACAATGCAATCTAAAGTATTCTCTCCTCTCCAACCTTCCTTTAACTTCAAGGCCTTGGGTGGTGATTATTGAAGTGCTGTAGACTGGAAGCCTGCCATGCACTCACTAAGCCAGGCTTTTTAGGCATTAACATTTACTGTCACATCTATATTTACATTTTTGAAATAAAATAACATACTTCTCACTGGTATTATCCAAACAGATGCTTTCCTCCCACGCCCAGTGTCATAGTTTTGTGTTTTCTTAGGTAAAAGGCAAGTGGGTGGCATGATTTAAGGGAGGGAGCACTGTTCTCAGTGGCTAGTCAGCTTCCACTCTAGTCTTGACTTTGTAAGCTTTGCTATCCAGGTGGGTCAGTTGTCTTCTGCACAAGATAAGGGACTGCCAGAGGGGACAAGGTTAAATAAAAAAAAAAAGTCATGTGGATTCAAGAAGAGAATATTAGCCTTTGGCTTCCAAGACCAATGCTACTTTAAAGAGCATCCTATTTTACCCTTAGCCCCTGACCCAAGTTAGATGGGAATGGAGTTTAAAAGAGCCATCACTATAAATAAACTTGAGAATATGAGAGAGTTTATTTTAACTTTAATTTATGAAGGATAGAGATTGATTTAGTTCAGGGTCTGGAAGCTGGAAAGTTCAAGAACATATATTAGCATCTGCTTGGCAATTTGTAAATCTTGTAGTATCTTACTATGGCAGAGGCATCCATGACAATTCAGGATGAGGCTTTAAAATTTTTTTTAGTCCTGGGGTTTGAACTCAAGGTCTGGGCACTGAGCCTCTTTGTACTCAAGACTAGTGCTCTACTACTTGGGCCACAGAGCCACTTCTGGCTTTTCCTGAGTAGTTTATTGGAGATAGAGTCTCATGGACTTTCCTGCCTGGGCTGGCTTTGAACTGTGATCCTTAGATCTTAGACTCTTGAGTAGCTAGGATTACAGGCATGAGCCACCAGCACCTGGCTGAAACTTTTTTTTAAAGCTAGGATTTTAGAGGTCTTCTGGTCAACTCTCCTTGGTTTTCTAAGTTGAAGTCCAGAGTAGTTGTAATTTGTGCAGATCACAATGAATGGCCTCCTAGACTCTAGGTTTCTCTGTAATGCACATATACTCTCCCAACTGATTTGACAGCTACAATGGTATGTTCCTTAACACAATCTTTCCACAAGTGTTATTTCTGTAGAATCCGTTCTTTTTAGTACAGCTGACTGCAACCAATTGTGCCCAGTAATTGAAATAGCTTCTGATCCTCATTTGTAGTTGTGTTGTTCACACTTAGAAATACACTGTAACCATTTTAAGTTTTGTTTTCCTTCCAATACTTTAAAATTTTGGATGTCTCTAAATTTTGTACAATTTTCTTAATGACAGCCTCCAAGCCATTAATATGGTGAATTACAGTCTAAACAAAGGTTACAGCTGAAATGAAGGTTAAAAAGGACTAACTACCTCATTGAAGAACTTGGTTGTAATTCTTGGGCAGTTTCCAGATTTCTTATAGAAACAGTGCTGGGATTTTTGCTGTCTTTACTTTTTTTTTTAATAGTTCAAAACTAGTATCTAATTTCCCTTTTTGCAGTGGTGTGACTTCACTTCCATTGGGATTAAGAAATTAAGTTACTAGTAATGGCTATTTCCGATTCTCCCAAACTGGCCTCTTGGATTAGACTAGCCTCAGATCTTGCCATTGGAACAGTACACTTATGTCAAGCTTGTGAGGATTTTGTTGGTGTTCTATTAAAAAAAAATACTGTTAAAAAAATAAGGACTGAAAACAACATCTTAGCTCCTTTGATTGACAATATCAAGCATTTTTACAAACAGTAAATATATCTGAAATCAAATACTGTTGGGTAATGTTCTGTGTTTCCTTTTTTTTTTTTAAGGGGGGGGTCTGGTTGTGGGGCCTGAACTCTGGGCCTGAGCACTGTCCCTCAGCTCTTCAGCTCAAGGCTAGTGCTCTACCTCTTGAGCCACAGCGCCACTTCCGGCTTTTTTCTTTTTGCTTATGTGGTACTGGGGAATTGAACCCAGGGCCTCATGCATGCAAGGTAAGCGCTCTACCACCGAGCCACCTTCCCAGCCCCTGATCTGTGTTTCTTGTGCTTGTCCCCGGTTTTCTCTGTTCTGACTTGTATCTGATCTACGTTGAACTGTTGTAGCACTGTGTTTGAGTGTGTGGTGATCCTTGTGGTTGTTTTGGCAGGTGGCTTGTTAAAGCTTCATTTGACTTTGCTATGTCTTTCTTTTTTTGAAGTAACCTAATAGACTATATGTTAACATTTTTGTTATGCCCAAGTATTTTATTATTGCCTACTCTGCCAGTTCCATAATTAGAGGGAGAGAGAATGAAAAATACAGCAGTTGACTTTTTGTTTTATTTCTTGAAAATCTGAGCAATAAGGAAGTATTTTTATCTATAAGACTGAGCAATCACTGGTAGTGTAATGGTTTTCATTTTTAATGTAATAAAATTATTTCTTCACCATTTTTACAAAGACCAAAGTTGAAAACTCTTCTGAATCATAGGATGTTTATAGCCATGCATGCATGATGTCAGTCAAGTCTGATGACAAGTCTGTTCCTGAGCTACCCGTCAAAAGTAGGGCAGCTGCCCTCCCCACCCCCTTACCACTCCTCTCCACTTCCATCAGTCAGCTTTCCAGCACTCTAAGGACTTGAGACAATTAAGAGCAAAAGTTTAACTTACTTCTGTGGATTCCATGATCCAGTGCCCCCTTTTGCTTTATTGTGGTAGGAATGTGTAATAGATTTAAACTGTTTGCCTCATGACCAAGAAGCTGAATAAGAGAGGGCGTATCTAGAGTCCCACAATTCCCTTTAGGGGCAGACTCCAATGACGTATAGATCTCCTGCAAAAACGTACCCTGTAAAGGTCCTAGCACTTCCCAGTAGTGTCATCCTCAGGACCAAGGTTTTAACACTTTGACCTTCTGGGAACATTCTAAATCCAAACTTGCATAATCCAAGTAAGGTATCATGGTATTTTCCCAAGCAACTGCTCCTGTGGAGCACCTGCCAGAGTTTCGTCCCACTGGTGGTGAAGGATATGCCCCTTATTAGGCTCATAAAAGTCTTTCTTTGCTACCATAGATCCCAGACAAACCCTCTATTTATTATGCTGTGCTTGAAATTCTCATTTCACATTTCCCTACTAGCAGAAGCTCCAAGGTATACATCATGTTTCTACCTTGCTCAGAGTACACTGAAAGGCAACTTTTTATTATAACCCACAACAATAGATACTCTATACTTAAAAAGCCAAAGTCTGACTGTTGCATCGCTCTGGGTGGCTGTGAAGACTGTTTTTCAGATGCTTCACATTAAATAAGAACAATTTTGTAGAATACTCAAAATTCTCACTGATAAACACCGAGTCAATATTGAGGAAAACGTGCAAAGTATGTTAGAGAGGTGATGCAGTAGCCCTTATGCAGAGACATGGCCACAAACTATCCACCATTCACTCCAGGACCAGAAAGGAGATCTGCAAGTAACCTGGTTAGCCAAAAATGGTTAGTGTTGGCAACTACTATCACTTCAGGCAGTTTTTAATCTTTATCTCTGACAGTGAACAGCGAAAGTCAGTGTGGGGTAAAGACAAAAATGTCTAAGTGGACTGATATAATTGTGTTTTAATTTCCTTCAAGTTTAAAAACTTCACAGAATTGAGAGAACTTGAAAATTCAAAGGCAATTCAGTTAATCCTTTAGAACTGTGATGACTTTTAAAAGAGGCCTTTGGGACATTATTGAATAATCTTCCATTTTCCATTAGTTCATCCACTCCATTCAGTAGTTAGTATGTGTCTGGTTACACTGAGAAAACACAAATACAAAAATAAGGTGGTTGCTATTCACCAGGGACTCATGGGAAGCATAATGCAGTTATATAGCTAAATATGAGATGTATGATCAAACATTAATCAGCTGTAATAAATAAAAATGAAGTAAAACATCTGAAATGTGAACTTACTCATGAGTTGCTATTTTCTGGGTAAACTGTTTGTGGTTAGCTTATACTGCCCTCTGCTGTCTGTTTTTAGCTAAGGATTGACTACATATGAGAATCTGGAGATGACAGTGTTGGAACCTGTCAGATGACTGCAATTCCTTTCCTTTGAAGAATTCTACTAGCTAAAGGAGATAATATCCTGTTGTCATACAAACAAGATCACATAGCATATTAAATGAGATAGGGAGGGTGTGAAGAAGTTTGAAAGGAATGAGAATAAGCTTGGCCAGAAATTATATGCCCACTGGAATCACGTGGGGAATGTAAAAACTAGCCAAACTAGCATACCACTGCTCCCAGAGTTTGGGATTTCATTGGTGTGGGGCCTCTAGGTTTTGTTTTCCCCTGTGCTGGTAATGGAACTTTAATGCAGGCCTTGAAATCTCCCTTGGTTTTTTTCTCTCAAGGCTAGCGTTCTACCACTTCAGCCATACCTCCACTTTTAACATTTTGCTGGTTAATTGGAGATTTGTCTGCTAAAGACGGTTTCAGACTGAACTGTGATCCTCAAAGCTCAGTCTCCTAAGTAGCTAGGATTACAGTGGCTACTAGTGCTGAACTAGAAAATATGATTTAAAAAAAAAAAAGATCCTAGTATGAGACAAATTGGAACCTGCTTCTAGGCTTCAACCTACCTACCAGGGTCTGGAATTTCTGGAAAATCAAAGAAAAGTAGCTACCTTTGTGTTGCTAAGAACATCTGAAAATGGTATAATAGAGGGCACACTATATTGGAGTGGAAAGGGAAATGATACCATCTAGCTTAAAAATGGCTAATGGGAAACCTCAGATCATATATGCCTACTGTACATGCTAAGTGTGCCGAACATGAAAAAAACTGAGTTGCCAACAGTTAATCTAGATTTTTAAAAATCTAGATCTGAGGATGCTAGAAGTTAGCAAGAGGCCAGCACTCAGTCGGCTAGTAAGCCAGTAGGCTGGTTTGGCTCCTTAGCTGGGGCAACTGCTCTCTAGTCTGTCATTGTCCACAGCTAATCAGTGGACAGTACTTAGGAACACAAGGACACAGAAGTCATACATATAGCCAAGATCTTACTAATATTAAAAACACCAAAGCACAGCCTATTAAGCAGCAGCAAATACCAAACATTTCTTTTTACACATGAAACCTGATTGTCAACATGAAAAATTTAGAAAGGAACCTTCAGTGTAACCATACTTAATAACATTCTTGATCCAGTGACCAAAACAGGCAAAGAGTTCTAAATAAGTTGACCAATTTGGAAACCACTTGGCATGCCAAGGCCATCGTAGAAAAGGCCAAGTACTTGAGCTCTCTTAAGTGTCTTGAAGCAGTTTCAGTCTTGGGAAGCTGATCTTCTGAGAATTATTTCGGGACTCTTCTGAGTTCGTTCATGAGCCAAAGGGCACCACTAAGCAAAGCCAGGGAGCCTGACTGATGAGTGGCAGCCAAAGGAGTTGGAACGTACATCAGCAGAGTGCTAATTCCCAAGGCTGCCTGTTACAAAGGAAAGTAAGCAAAAGAAAATGTAGTCATTACAAATTCACACTGAAAATGAGTGCATGTGAATAACCAGATATACCTCCACCAATGTGCATGCACGCGCACCCCCTCCCCCACACAACTGTTCAGAATTCATTCTGAACATATAAGCCTAAAATGTCCCTTATTTATCCCTCACCCCATTCCGGTTTCCCAAATATTGTTACGCCCTTTATAATTTTGGATGTATTTACAGAGATGCACAAATTTTATTCTATTAAAAATAAATTGTCAGGCTGGGAAGGTAGCTCAGTGGTAGAGTGCTTGCCTTGCATGTATGAGGCCCTGAGTTCGATTCCTCAGCACCACATAAGCAGGGAAAAAAAAAAAGCCAGAAGTGGCAATGGGCTCACAAGTGGTAGAGCGCTAGCCTTGAGCTGAAGAGCTGAGGGACAGCGCCCAGGCCAGAGTTCAGGCCCCACGACCAGACCACCCCAAAAAAAAAAATTCAAAAAAAAAATAATTGTTGCCTGGTGCTGGTGGCTCATGCCTATAATCCTCACCACTCAGGAGGCTGAGATCTGAGGATAGAGATTCAAAAGCAGCCCAGGCAGAAAAGTCTGTGAGACTTTTTGTTGTTGTTGTTGGTCATAGGGCTTGAACTCTGGGCCTGGGTGCTATCCCTGAGCTCTTCAGCTCAAGACTAGTGCTCTACCACTTGAGCCACAGCACTATTTCCAGTTTTCTGGTGGTTAATGGGAAGTAAGAGTCTCATAGATTTTTCTGCCTGGGCTGACTTTGAACCACGATTCTCAGATCTCAGCCTCTTGAGTAGCTAGGATTACAGGCATGAGCCACCGGTGCCAAGCTGTGAGACTCATTTCCAATTAAACACCAGAAAACTAGAAGTGGTAGAATGGTAGCCTTGAGCGAAAAACCTCAGAGACAGTGTCCAGGCCCTGAGTTCAAGCCCCACAACCAACAACAAAAAAAAAAAAAAAAACATTGAAAGCAGAGCTGTTACACAAGTGGTAGAGTGTTAGTCTTGAGCCAAAGAAGCTCAGGAACAATGCTCAGACCCTATGTTCAAGCCCAGGGCTGCCCAAAACAATAACAACAACAACAAAAACCAATAAATAAATATATAGCTGGGTGCTGGTAGCTCATGCCTATAATCCTAGCTACTCAGGAGGACTGCAGCTTGAAAGCTATCCCAGGCAGGAAAGTCCATGAGATTTTTTTGGGGAGTGGGGTGGGGGTAAAGGGTTAGGGTTTTAATTATGGAACATGAACCCATGGCAGGGTTCAAGCATTTTTGCTCAAGGGTGGCACTCTACCACTTTGAGCCACAGCTCCACTTCCAGTTCTGGTGATTAATTGGAGATCAAGCGTCTCACAGTTTCTAACCCAGCTAGCTTCAAACCACAATCCTCAGATCTTAGCCTCCTGAGTAGCTAGGATTATAGGCATGCCCAGGAGTCCATGAGATTCTTATCCCCAAGCTGGAAGTGAAGCCATGGCTTCAAGTGGTAGAGTACCAGCCTTGAGCAAAAAAACTCAGAGACAGTGCCAAGGCCCTGAGTCCAAACCCTAAGATTGATGCATGGGTGGACACACACACACACACACACAC
>NW_012267252.1:3229295-3243192 GCF_000151885.1 Dipodomys ordii
ACACACACACACACACCCTGTTTCTTGAAATCTTATTTATTTATTGTCAGTCATGGGACCTGAACTCAAGGCTAGTGCCCTACCACTTGAGCCACAGTGCCACTTTCAGCTTTTTTTCTGCTTATGTGGTGCTGAGGAATCAAACCCAGAGCCTCATGCATGCAAGGCAGCAGTCTACCACTGAGCCAACTTCCCAGCCCCCAAAATCTTACTATTTTAAATTGTTGTTTAAAGTGGTAAAGTACTTAGATTGTTTCCAGTTTTTCACCATCACCATTCTATAATGAGTTGTCTTACAAAAAGCTTTTTATGTATTAGCATATTTTTAAGGGTCAAAGGATTACCTGCTTATTATTTTGAGTGATATTGCCATATTTTCCTCTGAAAAAAGTGATACAAATTCACACTTTTACCAAGAGCATGAGGTTTAGTATATGAAGGCATCCATTTTCCTGTACCCACCCCAATGCCTGATCATCTTCCATCAATTTTTTCCTTCCTTTCTTTCTTTCTTTCAAAATTGACAGGCACAGAATGGTGCTTTTAATTTGCTTGTGAATGATGCTAAAAAGCTATTCCTGTTTACTGGTCATTCATCATTCCTTGTGAGAATATTGTATTGATATTCTCACTATTAATTATTAATCTTTTATAATACCAACTTTATTTTGCGGTTACCCTTAGGCCAAAGAAAAGGGCTTATACCTGTGTATATGCCAAAGCCAGCAGGGTTATCGCTGCCATCTTGGTCCTTCGAGGAAGGGGGATTCTTCGGGAGAGGAAGTAGAGCACTGTAATGGCAGTGACTGAAGTGATTCCCTGGGGGGAAGAAAGAGTTATATGTGCTGGGATTCTACTCACCTTATGTCAAGAACCTAGCTCCTGATTCCATCTATCATCTCTCCTCCAGAACCACTGAGCGACTCTAAGTCTTCCTGTATTAGTCACAGATAACCACCCTGCAGTCCCACCCCAGTTCCTTCTCCTCAGTTGAATCCATTGTTCTCTTCTGCTTATGACTTAAAATGGTAGAGTTATCCAGGGCTCCACCTAAATTTCCATGATGTGTGTATTCTCCACATCCACACACACACTGTTGGTAATCTTATGCACCTTCAAATGTGGCTAGCCCAAGTATGGTCCTTATTTTTTTGTTGGTCGTGGGGCTTGAACTCTGGGCCTGGGCACTGTCCCTCAGTTCATCAGCTCAAGGCGAGCGCTCTACCACTTGAGGCACAGTGCCACTTCTGGTTTTCTGGTGGTTAATTGGAGATAAGAGTCTCACAGACTTTTCCTGCCCGGGCCAGCTTTGAACTGTGATCCTCAGACCCCGCCCCTCACCTCCTGAGTCGCTAGGATTACAGGCGTGAGCCAATGGCACCCAGCTGGTCCTTATTTTTTAAATCATTTGCGTCCTCATCACTAATTTTAAAATTACACAAGGTAATGCGTCCCTGCCCCAGAACCCTTTGGACCTCTCTGGATCATCACCTTATCTCAGCATGTTTTGCTGTAATGATATCTAATCTCTAGCTTGAAACTCATGCTAGTTATCTCATTTTTGTTGGGAGTATTTTAAGCAAGACAGGAGAAATGTTAGGCTTTCCTTTGATATTTTTTTACCTTTATTCTTAACAGCCACTCTTATTTCTGTTCCTCTGAAATCTCTCAGATTGACTGTCATCTTAAGTCTATCTCCCTACATGTAGCTTTGCCCTGCCTCACTACGACAGTACCACTGCTTCTCCAGACTTCCTTGCTATACTGATTCATCGTGCCCAGGCTATCCAGCCAATCTTCACAGGCCCTCAATACCTATCAACCTAAACTGAGAAGTACTGATAAAGCCCCTGCTCCTTGGAGCTCTTTGATAAACTTTATGATGGGCAACAGGTCTCTGCACTCTCTCTATTCAATCTCTTTTCTGCTCAGAAGACAATCTAGATGGAAGACAATCTAGAAAGAAGTTATTTCTGGCCATGTGGTGTGGGGCATATTTAAACTTTCAGAAGCTAGCAATATCCTGAAAGCTAGGGTTTGGCTTGGGGGAGTGTGAAGAATAAGGACAAAAACATCATTAGGTCAGAGAACTGGTCCTAGAATTTCTTCCAAAATAGAACAGGAAACACAGCTGCTGCTCTGCTATCTTTCACTGACCCTCCCTCCACACAGGAACTATCAGCCCAACTTACCAGAACCCTGTGATCAAACTGAACCATGGTGGGATTCTCAAAAACATTCCTCAGGATGGGGGAGAAGGTAAAGAGGTCTTCTGGAACCCAAGATTCTCCCATTTTGGGGAAGGAGTTGTAAACAAGTCCAGCATCCAGCCCTGCCACAAAAGCCCCTGTATGTCAAGATAAATGGAACTTACTCAAATGACAGGAAGGGACCAAATATTAGTTTTGAACATAGAAAAGGCTATTTTCCCAGAGTTAGACAAAGGGAGCAGTTAAAGAATAATAAAAAGATTTGTAATAGGAGCTTCTCAAATATGGGATATATATCACCATCACCATAAGAACTTCAACATCTCTGAGTCCTGCACCTGCTCCTCCAATATTTTTGCTTAGAGAAGTAGACTAGAAGCTCTGGAGGGAGAGGCATATTAGTCTGGAAGTGGGGAAAAAACAATGATTATGATGTCTTCTCCATGCTTCACAGAATGCTGCTCATCTCTTTTGGAAATTCTATTTTCCTACGCATCTGCAAGATTTACTCCCTACTTCTTCAGGTCTCTGCTCAAATGTCATTTTACCAAAGACATCTCCCCGGCAATTTTATATAAAATGGTATTTGTCGGTAGGCAAATGGCTCACAACGGTAATCCTAGCTACTCAGGAGATTGAGATCCAGAGGCCCTTGGTTCAAGGTAAGGTGAAGCAGAAACTCCATCTCCAAAACAAACAGCAAAAAGGTGGGCTTAGAGAGGTGGCTTATGTATAGAGCACCAGCTAAATAAGCAAAAAGCAAACCAGTGCAAGGCCCTAAGTTCAAATCCCAGTACTAGCCAAAAGTAGAAAATAGCATTTGCTTATCCCACCTCTCACTAGTCCCTGAGCTTGCTTTAATTTTCTTCACAGCACTAAATATCACCTGACTCATTTGTGTGTGTGTGCACGCATGCACGCACACGTATTACTTATCTTCCCTAAGTGCTCAATAAATATTGGTTGAATGAGTGAGTGAACCTATAAATGACAAAATTCATGTTCTTTTAGTAAAAAAAAAAAAGCCGGGTGACAATGGCTCACGCCTGCAATCCTAGTTAGTAGGCTGAGATCTAAGGATCATTGTTCAAAGTCAGCCTGGGCAGGAAATTCCATGAGACTCTTATTTCCAATTAACCACCAGAAAACTGGAAGTAGCACTGTGGCTCAAGTGGTAGAGCACTCACCCTGAGCTAAAGAGTGCAGGGACAGTGCCCAGGCCCAGAGTTCAAGCCCCATGACCGATAAAAAAAGGGAAAAGGAAAGGTATCTCACTGGTGTGAATCAATGTTATTTCATTCTTGAACAGAATTGTCCAAAAGAAGTTTCATTGATAATAGAAGTATTCTATCCAGTATGGGTGCCAGGAATATATGTGCCTGATAAGCCCTCAAAATGTAATGTGACTTAAGAACAAAATTCCTAGCCGGGCACCGGTGGCTCACGCCTGTAATCCTAGCTACTCAGGAGGCCGTTATCTGAGAATCACGGTTCAAAGCCAGCCTGGGCAGGAAAGTCCATTAGATTCTTATCTCCAATTAACCACCAGAAAACCAGAAGTGATGCTGTGACTCAAAGTGGTAGAGTGCTAACCTTGAGCCGAAAAGCTGAGGGACAGTGCTCAGGCCCAGAGTTCAAGCCCCACGACTGAAAAAAAAAAAAAAAGAACAAAATTCCAATTTTTCTTTACTATTAATTAAATGAATCTTATGCACTTGTACAGGTGGAAGTATGGTCTAGACAATGGAGAAACCTGTGCTGGACTCTCTGCTGCAATGAACCCTCTACCTCTGCCCATCTTTGTGAGCAGATCTTTTTTGTGCGACAGATCTTGGTGTATTGTCATGATGTTTATAGAATACTAACCACGAGCACTTATGGAGTCTTTGCTAAATGCCAGGTACTGGCCTGAGCACGTCATGCATATTACTCATACTATAGTCATCATCTCATTTTATAGATCAGATAACTTAAGAGCTTCCATAGCTTGGCAACTACAAACTTGCCACAGCTTGCAGCTACTAAGTGGTGAAGCTAGGAGTCAAATCTTAGGACATATATTTTTGTTCCATGACTGGCAAGGGCTTTTAGAAGAGAGGACAAATGGAAAACAGTGAGTGAAGTTGGCAAGGATGAGAAAGGTATAGAAGGGAAATAGGAAGATGAATAAGGAAGGGGCAAAACATGTGACAAGAGGAGAGCGGGCCACTTCTGATAAGAGGAGTCCTACCTGAGAGAGCTGTAAGAAACACCAGACCTGCTGTTCCACCAGCAAAGCGTCTCAACCACATGAGCTGGCGGGTTTCAGGCAACTAAATAAAAAAAAAAATCACAAAGGTAAGCTGTATTGCTGGAACTATGAGAGGCAGCAAGATCACCAACGCCAAACCCAAGTGATACTTTAACATTAGATCTTTTTGGGCCTCTAGAAACAGAAGACAGACATGTAATATTTCGTTGTAATTTTTTTTACTATGTGTCTTTCCTGCTAACCTGTGAGTTTTATGAAGGTATAAATTCATTTAGTATGAAGGTACTCAAACATGTATGCATCTGTTGATAACTAAATGATTTAGCAACAAGAGTTACTCAGATGTGACAATGTTTCATCCATCTGGCTTTCCTGTGACTGCCAAGTTAACATTTCCAGTCCTTACTAGAAAATTTATACCTGTTATACCAAATACCCATTGAATGATTCCACTTAAGAATCCTATACCAGCTAGGGGCCAGTGGCTCATACCTGTAATCCTAACTACTCTGGAGACTAAGAATGGAAAAATCAAGATTTGAGGCTAGCCCAGGCAGATAAGTTCTTGAGATTCCCTTCTTAATCTACAGCTGGGTCCACTGGCATGTGTTTGTCAATAAGTTACATGGGAGGCAGAGATTGGAAGGATCTTGGTCTAGGCAATGTAGCTAAGGAGGAAGCAAGATTCTATCTCAAAAATAACCAGTAAAAACCAAGGCTGGAGGCATGGCTTGGAAGTAGAACACTTAGCTAGTTCTTGCAAGGTTCTAAGTTTAAACCCCAGTACTTAAAAACAAACAAACTCATCTCCATGATTTAATACCTAACTACCAGTACTAGGTTTTTCTAGTCCATCGCCTTAACCACTTGGTCATGACTACATCTAACTAGGTTTTTTTTGTTTTGTTTTGTTTTTGGGGTCCGGTTGTGGGGCCTGAACTATGGGCCTGGGCGCTGTCCCTCAGCTCTTCAGCTCAAGGCTAGCACTCTACTACTTGAGCCACAGCGCCACTTCCGGCTTTTTTTCCCCTGCTTATGTGGTACTGAGGAATTGAACCCACGGCCTCAGGCATGCAAGGCAAGCGCTCTACCACTGAGCCACCTTCCCAGCCCCCTAACTATGTTTTTGAGACAAAGTCCTTACCCTCATATCTTCATCTCCTCAATGATTGGATTACAAATATGTGACACTATGCCTGGTTTAAATTATGAAGGTTTTCCTTTGTTTTTGCAGTGCTTAGAATGAAGCCCAGTATCTATACGTGCTAGACAAGTGCTAGAACACTGAAATGTATAGCTAGCTAGCTCACTAGTGATCCATAGTGGTGTGGTATCTTGATACCTCCATTATAAATGAGGGCCTCAGAAAAAAATTGTATCAGAAAAAAATTATATCTTGCTATTAAATCAAAGCATAAAAGTAAAAGTTTCCTAAAGGAAAATCAGATTTAATATAGTGTTAGACTTGAATGGTAAGTCCCCTCTCAATATACAACACAGCATGACCTTTATATAACACCATAATTTCACATTTTGCCCTTGTTCTGGTCTTCCTTGCCTCATCTACCTTCTGTGAGTCAAAGTGTTTGGGGTATCTCTTATTGTTGATATTCCTTCTCACTTTCCCTAAAATTCATGCTCTCACCTTATTCAGTAGCAAGCTTGACAAGATATTCAGCCCCTGAATTCAGAAGTGGATTCAGCAATTCCACTTCTGGCTACATAACCAAAAGAGTTCAAATCAGGATCTCAAGGCGGAATTTGCCCACCAGTATTCATAACTAAATTATTCACAATAGTCAAAAAGTGGAAACATGAGGCTGGGAAGGTGGCTCAGTGGTAGAGTACTTGCCTTGCAAGCATGAGGCCCCAGGTTCGATTCCTCAGCACCACATAAACAGAAAAAACAAACAAACTGGATGTGGCACTCTGGCTCAAGTGGTAGAGTGCTAGCCTTGAGCTGAAGAACTGAAGGACAGCGTCTAGGCCCTGAGTTCAAGCCCCATGACTGACAAAAAGTGGAAGCATCTCAAATACTACAGATAGATAAAATATAATTGTATATATAAACACACATGTACACATATATATACCCAACCTTAAATAGACTACTATATATACCCAACTTTAAATAGACTATTACCCAACCTTAAAAAGGAAAGGAATTCTGATACATGCTGCAGTATGGATGATAAGGACATGATATGTAAGTCAGTAAAAAGACAAAAAAGTATATTATTCCAAGTGTATAAAGTATCACAATGACATAAGTTGTTGGACAGAAGTTGTTATTTAATTATGACAAAGTCCTAGATCTGGTTACCTAATCCTGTGAATATATCTAACATCAACAAACTACATTTAATGATAAGATGGGGTTATGGCTGCAGGCACTGGTTTAGGTCCCAGCACTACCACAGAGTAGGATAGCAATTTTTGTTGTTGTTATGTTTATTTCATAGCAATTAAAAAAAATGAAAGCTGGAAGTGGTAGCATGTCTGTAATCCTAGCATTCAGGGATTTCAATTTTGAAGCCAGTCAATTTGTAGCCAGTCTAAGCTACATAATGACATCCTATCTCAGGGACAAAAAAGAAAAATCAGCTCCTATGCTAGTTTTCTTTCAAATACCTCCAGCTCAACAGAAGTGCACTGCACACTTAAGGTCTCAAAGTTCAGCAAAGCCCTAAAGTTCAATGTTTCTCTAAACCATGGCAATATCTAGCTTCTGGTAAGTTGATAGATTGTTACTATATAAGGGAAGCCAAATGTTCACTTACAACTTCCAATGAGAACCAGAATTTCCATCCCCCTGACCCTGTCAACATGTGTTAACAATCCAGACTGACTTTTACCTTGTGCTTAGGGAGTAGCAGTGACAGTGAGGTCCACAAGCTAGCACAATAAAGAACCAGGGCTGATCCCAGATGGGCAGCAAGGCGGTACTGACTGACCCGAGGGATGTCATAAGAATCTGGCTTTTCTTCTAATCCACTTTTCACCATGTACCACCCTAACAGACCCTAGAATTCCAAAGAGAAGAGGCACACAAAGTTAAAACTAGTTTATAGAGGAAGTATGTTAGTGATCAGCAGTGGACCCTACCTACCCTTCCACATACCCAGGGTCCCAAAGATCAAGATCTCTGCAGTTCTTCACCAGCACCATTAACATAATACAATGATTTCACTCAAGCATAGTCCAAATATAGAAAAATACAAAGCAATTTGTCCACATGAAAACCTTACAAATACTTGATATGATTTAGTATTATATAAGCCAGTGAAATAGAATAAAAAGAGTTTTCTTTAAAAACTAGATTTCATGCTTTAGAAAAGCTGAATAGTGACAACTGCTTAAAAACAATTATTGTCATTGAGTGCAGTGGCTCAAGCCTGTAATCCTAGCTATTTGGGAGGTGGAGATGGGAAACTGAAGTTTGAGGCCAGCCTGGATATAAAAAGTTAGAGACAATATCTCAACTAATGGTTGGGTGTGGTGGTGTGTGCAGGTGTGATGTAGTGTGTGTGTCATCCCAAGTTACAGTGGATGCACAATGGCTGAGTACATTGGCATGCCCCTGTCATCCCAGCAAGAAAAAGAGAAGCACAAATAGGAAGATCACGATCTTAGCCAGTCTGGACATAAAAGGAGGCCCTATCTCAAAAGGTGCTAACAGTGGTTTAATTGGTAGAACCTAGTTAGCATAAGGCCTTAAAAGCTCAACTCCAGTACTGACAAAAAGCAAACAAACAAAAATTATTGTTAAGTTAGATGGGACTAGATAATCACAAAGGTTTGGGGGAAGTCACACAAATCTGTAGGATTTTGCATGCAGATTGCTTTATTTCTAAGTTCTTTGTATATGTCTAAGTTCTTAATCTTCTTTTAAATTCCAAACTTATAAAGTTAAATAAGGCCTTGCCCTTAATTAAAAAAAGAAAAAAGTTGATAATGAAAGTACATGTTTAAGTTTAGAAGTGTACAGCCCTTTTTTTTATGATTCTGCTTAAATTGGCTTTTTCAAGTAACCAAACAGTATCAGTCAAATCATATCAGATAAGGTAGAGATATTTTACTTCCACCTTCTGGTAGAACCAAGTCAAAGAGGAAACATTCTCCTACTTCTAAATATATACTTCTCAGAAAATCTATTCGGACATCTCCTCACCAGTTCAAGACTACTTTGGCTATTTTAATCACCTTGTTTTCATCTGAAAGTGTTGACATAGTGGCCCCTACTTTCTTCCTTATGTAATACTATCTGACATCTTAAATTTCCTTAAAACTCTCTGGAAATCTATTAGTGTTTATTAATTCTAAAATAATGTCTCCTAGTTAGCACTAGGCTTTTTATTAGTGTTTAATGTTTTTCTGTTTCTATTGCTTCTTTAATCCCTTCTAACTGGTTCAACTTACCAGTGCTCAGTTAACTAGCTTCTCCTAGATCAAATTGTGTTATATTTAGTGCTCTGATACATTCCCCTTAAGATCTTTATTGTTTGACCCACATACTTCCAGGCATAGTCTTTCATAATTCCTTTTCTTGGCTCTTAACTTTACCTCCATTAAAAAAAAATTCATTGTTATTTTAAAGGTGATATACAGAGTGTTTTACCTCCGTTTTTAAGTTGGAGTCTTTCAAAGCTCTTTTTCTTAAAAGTTCAGCTTACATGATTTTAAGTCCTATTTATACTATCTGTCAGTTACACTGTATTCCAAGATCTTTCATTTCACAAAATTCTTCTTGTGGAGTTTTCCTATTTGTCTCTGTAGCTTTCTAGTAGCCTCCTATACAGCAGCAAAGTTAGAGAAAAGGAGAACTGGGAAGAGAACTATAAGGGGAAACAAACTCTACTTGTAGCACATGAGAAAGTATTTAGTCAGTGCTTACTCATTCTGGGTACTCAATGGTTTACATGCACTATTCCACTGAATATCCACATAAGCTTAAGTGGTAGGGCACTATTATTACCCATATTTACAAGTAAGGAAACCATAATATATAGAAACCAGACAACTTGTGGCCCTACCAACTGACAGAGCTAGGGCTTGAACCAAGCCTGTGACACTAAAAATGCATTCACTTACCCATTCTGTTATAGTGCCTCACAGATTCCTTCCTCAAAAATACTGCCAACTACGTCACTCCTGGAGCACCTGTGGTTTCCTAACTTTGAATAGATCTTACCTGGAAGCAGACTAGGCTACAGAGGGCAAGAACACGTCCTTTCATGCCATGGCTGAGCCAGCCCTTTCTCCAAAAGTAGGCAGCAGGCAGGATGTATGCAAGGCCTACAACTCGACCCCACATCCGGTGTGAGTACTCCATGTACCAGATGAACTTGAATTCTGCCAGGGTCATATCGTGATTCAAGCTGGGGGGAAATGGGAAGTCAAAAGTGAGGAAAGAGAAAACATCCACCATTATTATTTCCCTATAGAATGCAGAAACATTCTGCATTAGCTGTGAGCTTGGTAGGCCTGCTCTCTATCTGCAGACTCACTAGGCAGCTCACTAAATGTAACTGAAGCAAATAAAGGAGTTTAAGTAAGCAAAAGAATAAATAGGGCATGCCAGGTGCCAGTGGCTCTTGTCTGTAATCCTAGCTACTCAGGAGTCTAAGATCTAAAGATCACGGTTCAAAGCCAGCCTGGGCAGGAAAGTCCGTGAGACTCTTACCTCCAATTAACCACCAGAAAACCAGAAGTAGTCCTGTGGTTCAAGTGGTAAAGCGCTAGCCCTGAGCTAAAGAGATCAGGGACAGCACCCAGGCCCTGAGTTCAAGCCCCACAAACCCCCCCCCAAAAAAAAGGATTAAAGGGGCCAATGAGATGTTTACCTGATTTCCCTCTCCAATACTTACTTACATTTTAAATTCTGGAAATTGTTGGTATTTTTGGAATTCTGCTTCCCATTCTTCTTGGCTTGTAGGTGGCTTCATCTCCTTTATTAAATGCCAGTCTACCATTGAGAGGCCAGACTCTGTCAATCTTAAGGGAAGGAATAATATGATTCTGGATTTATGAATAGTTTGTAGCAATAAGTAGATATGAATTTTAACCCCATTAAAGACATTGTTTCATTGTTTATTTCTTGACATATTTTTCTCTTAGTGCATGGAATTTTGTAAGAAGTAGCTCCTATCAGGTACAAATTTCTCTTCCTTTCTTTCCTTGTTTTTGCAGTACTGGGGCTTTGTACATGCTAAGTTAATGCTCTAACGCTAAGTACATTCCCAGTTTCTAGCCCTTATTTCTTTATTCTCCTATTCTCTCAATCCTTTCATTTTCTAACTTTCCTCGCTTAATTGTTTACTTATTTATTCTGAGACAGGATCTTGCTATGGAGTCCATGCTTTCCTCAAACTTATACTTCCTGAATGCTAGAATTAGAGGTGTGTGCTATTGCTCCTGGCTTCCACTTGATGTTTTTCATTAGTGTTCACAAGCAAAACCAACCCTTATACCAAGAAATGCATATTAAATGCATAATCAACATTCTTAGTTTTCTGGTGCTGGGGTTTGAACCCAGAGGGTCTTTCATACAGTAAGCACACACAAACTACTGAGCTATACTAGCAATAACCAACATTCTTTACATGGAAAAAAGAGATTCACATATAAGTTTAGGTTCTTCTGTGAAACTGAAGACAATATAACTCAAATATGTTTCACTTTCTCATAAAAGTAGTATCTAACAGATACAGTAGTCACAGAAACATAGAGACGATTGGAGGAACATACATTTCATTAAAACTAGGAAATAGGGCTGGGAAGGTGGCTCAGTGGTAGAGCGCTTGCCTTGCATGCATGAGGCCCTGGGTTCGATTCCTCAGCACCACATAAGCAAAAAGCCAGAAGTGGTGCTGTGGCTCAAGTGGTAGAGCGCTAGCCTTGAGCTGAAGAGCTGAGGGACAGCGCCCAGGCCCACAGTTCAGGCCCCATGACCAGACCCAAAAAGAAAAAAAAAGTAAAACTAGAAAATACTTTCACCGAAAGGATTCAGAGGGCCAGATGTGACAGTGTACACCTGTAATTGAAGCTACTTGGGAGAAGGATCAGTACTGCAAAAATAAAGGAAAAAAGTCAAGATTTGTAAACCAACAGTTAACTTTAAGCCTGAGGTAAGAAATGTAAAAGATGAGCCTGGAAAAGAAGTGAAGAATCTCTACGATGAAAACTTTAAAAATCTGAAAAAGGAAATCAAAGCAGAACTTAGGATGTGGAAAACCTCCCGTGCTACTGGATTGGAAGGATCAACATGGTGAAAATGGCAATACTTCCAAGGCTATCTACAAATTCAATGCGATACCTATCAATATTCCAACCTCATTCTTCAAGGAAATAGAAGAAGCAATCCAAAAATTCATATGGAACAATAAAAGACTCCGAATAGCAAAAACAATCCTTAACAGAAAGAATAGTGCTGAAGGACTATCAATACCAAATTTCAAACGCTACTACAAAGCCATAGCTATCAAAACAGCTTGGTACTGGCACAAGAACAGACCTCAGTACCAATGGAATAGAATTGAAAACCCAGAAATGGACCCACATACCTATAGCCACCTAATCTTCGATAAAGGAGCTAAAAAAAAAAATAGAATGGAAGAAAGACAGCCTCTTCAGTAAATGGTGCTGGCAAAATTGGTTAATGACCTGTAGAAAATTAAAGCTAGATCCTTATATATTACCCTGCACCAGAACCAACTCCAAATGGATCAAAGACCTCTGAATCAAAGCAGATACCCTGAAAACCTTACAGGATGGAATAGACCTTAGGTCTCCTTGGCACAGACCAAAATTTTCTTAATAGAGACCAGAAACAACAAATAAAAGAAAGGTAGGACAAATGGGATTGCATGAAGCTGCAGAGCTTCTGCATGGCAAAGAACATAGCTAGCAAGATCAATAGAAAGCCCATAGATTGGAAGATCTTCACTAGCCATACAACAGATAAGGGTTTCATATCTAAAATATACTTGGAACTAAAAATATTAAATCCTTCAACAAAAAATCCTTAAAGAAACAACTGCTCAATAAATAAGTGGGCTAAAGACTTAAAGAGAAGCTTCTCTGAAGAGGACATAAGAATGGCTAACGGACATATGAAGAAATGCTCAACCTCTCTAGCCATAAAAGAAATGCAAATCAAAGCAACATCTAACCCCAGTTAGAATGGCTATAATCAAGAACTCTAATAACAACAGATGCTGGAGGGGATGTGGACAGAAGGGAACCCTACTGCATTGTTGGTGGGAGTGTAAACTTGTTCAACCACTTTGGAAAGCAGTATGGAGATTCCTCAAGACTCCACATAGAGCTCCCCTATGACCCAGCAATCCCACTTTTGGGCATTTACCCAAATGATCACAAACAAGACCATACTAAAGCTACCAGCACAACTATGTTTGTTGCAGCATTATTTATCATAGCTAAGATATGGAACCAACCCAGATGCCCCTCAGTAGATGAATGGATCAAGAAAATGTGATACACACACACACACACACACACACACACACACACAATGGAATTCTATTTTTTTTTGGTCGGCCGTGGGGCTTGAACTCTGGGCCTGGGTGCTGTCCCTCAGCTCTTCAGCTCAAGGCGAGCGCTCTACCACTTGAGCTACAGCGCCACTTCCGGTTTTCTAGTGGTTTATTGGAGATAGGAGTCTCAGGTCTCTCCTGCCCGGGCTGGCTTTGAACCGTGATCCTCAGATCTCAGCCTCCTGAGTAGCTAGGATTACAGGCGTGAGCCACCAGCGCCCGGCTCACACAATGGAATTCTATGCCTCCATCAGAAAGAATAACACCATTCTATTTGTTAGGAAATGGAAAGACTTGGAAAAAATTCTAAGTGAAGTAAGCCAGGCCCAAATAAACAGAGGTCCCATGGTTTCCCTTATTTGAAATAAGGGAAATAAGTATATGTCTGGAACAAGCAGAAAAGGTCAAAAGCTATGTACATATGACCAGGTAGGATGATGTTAAGTGAAATGAACCCCAAGATAGGGACACAAGTGTTTTTTTTTTCTTTCTTGCTATTGTTTCTAACATATTTATAAGGTACCATGTGACTTTTTTTGTTTCTATGTATGTTCCTCCCCCATGGTATAACCCCTGTTTTCACTGTATTTGATGTCGGTGTCCAGCATCTTGTATATACACTTCTCTAATTTGGGGAGGGGAAGGGGAAAAACTAAATGCTTAAATAGGGATACAGGTTTACTCCTTATAACAATGAGATACAAGACACTATGCTGAAAAACGAACTTTACAATTTAGGGGGTGGGTGTGGGAGGGGTAGTTGTGGAGGGTGGGAAGGAAGGGATGGTAGGGGAAAAACAAAGGAGGAGGCAGCAATGCTTGATAGGAAATGTACTCATTACCTTGCTCATGTAACTGTAACCCCTCTATACAGTATTTTT
>NW_012267252.1:3243957-3247342 GCF_000151885.1 Dipodomys ordii
GGAAGTGGTGCTGTGGCTCAAGTGGTAGAGCGCTAGCCTTGAGCTGAAGAGCTGAGGGACAGCGCCCAGGCCCAGAGTTCAGGCCCCACAACCGGACACACAAAAACAAAACAAAACAAACAAACAAAAAAACTATGGTTGTAGGCCATCAATTTGCTGAGGAAGGAAAATTTCTCTTTAGTTGAGCTAATAAAATATTATAATTTTGTAACTAATGAAATAATGGATCTTGGCAAAGTTTATGGATGACTGTTGAAATCTCTAACAGATGTTTGTGAATGCTCTAATTAACTATGAAGTATTTTGCCTACTCACTCATCAAGCTACTGTCCACTTATAGGTCATAGAGGGGGAAAATCGGCAGATATACACAATCAGCAAAATCTAGACTGCAGTTATCTGTAGGATAATTTTTTTTTTAATTTTTACAGTAACAAAGCCTGCAAAGGATGAGAGAAGATTCTAAATCTATGAAGTCTGTAGAATTCTTATTTTTGTGCCAGATCTGGGGCTTGAATTCAGGGCCTGAGTACTCTCCCTGAGCTTCTTTTCTCATGGCTAGCACTCTACCACTTTAAGCTACAATGCCACTTCTAGTTTTCTGGTGATTAATTGGAGATAAGAATCTCACGGACAGCCGGGCGCTGGTGGCTCACGCCTGTAATCCTAGCTACTCAGGAGGCTGAGATATGAGGATCGCCGTTCAAAGCCAGCCCGGGCAAGAGAGACCGTGAGACTCTTATCTCCAATAAACCACCAGAAAACGGGAAGTGGCGCTGTAGCTCAAGTGGTAGAGCGCTCAGCCTTGAGCTGAAGAGCTGAGGGACAGCGCCCAAGCCCAGAGTTCAAGCCCCACGAGCCGACCAAAAAAAAAAAAAAAGAAGAATCTCACGGACTTTCCTGATTGGGCTGGCTTCGAACTGAGATCCTTAGATCTTAGCCTCCTGAATAGTTAGGATTATAGGCATGAGCCACCAATGCCAGGCAAATCTATAGATTAAGAGACATAAAATGTATATGGACCAATTGTGATACATGGAATTTATTTGGGTTTAACTCAAACAAACTGAAAAAAGGTTTAAGATAAAACTGAACATTGAATGGAGGGAAAATATACAGAAACAATGCACAACTATTAATTAGGACCTAAAGTAGTCTTTATAATAGGCTCTTACTAATAAAACAGTAATCTGTTCTAAGACAGGGCAAGCCATAAGATATACTCTGTCTTTAAAGGCTCAACTTCTCCATCTGTAAAATGAGAGCTACACTAAATGATCCCTAGCATCCCTATCCCTGCAGTCATCCTGAGATTCTACTGATAACCCAAATATCTAACTTGCTAAGAGCAAATTACTCACCTAGTTATTCCACCAAGAATAACTGCTCCAGCCACTGTTCCACTGCACACCAGGAGCCACCGGCCCACTGCCCGCTCAGCAGTCTTTGAAGGAAGAGGCACTGTACCCTTTCCAGGCTGTAAAGCCACTTCGGTGATGGTGCTATATTGCGCTGGCCTCAGAGGGCGCCAGATGCCACAACTGCAACCACACTGAGGATCAAGACAGAAAATTACAACAGGAGATCAGAGAAAGGCTGCTACCCACATAACCCCAGTCTGACTGGGGTGAAGGACCCAATAGGGTCGCATCTTCAGAGCTACTGCCCTGTTCAAACATTTGTGTGTGCGTGTGTGTGTGTGTGTGCTGGGACTTCAACTCAGGGCCAGGGTGCTGTCCCTTAGCTCAAGGATGGCAGTCTATGATTTGTGCCACAGCTCCACTTCTCAGCTTTTTGCTGGTTAATTGTAGCTAAGAGTCTCTTGGATTTGCCTGCCAGGGTTGGCTTTCAACCACTATCCTCTGATTGCAGTCTCCTGAGTTGTAAGGATTACAGGCTTGAGCCACCCTGACTGGCTCAGTGTTTCTTAACCGGACCACTGCATTCACTTTGCAACTCAGTTTTCTGTCTAGAGCCGTGTATCACCCCAATCCATTCCCACACTACCTAAAGGTCCATCCTCTGCATACTTCCTTCAGACATCACTGTACTCCTTTATAGGGTTCTACTTGCTCCCCTGGGTCTTTTAAATGGTGATTTTCTCTGGAACACTCCATGGTTGCTAAGTGCAGTCCTCGGTTTATGCATTACTTTTTCAAAGCAATGTCTCCTGCTGCCCTCCTCCTCACAGCTCTGAACACAGACATATATATGCCTTTAGGTTCAAGTTTCTGTTTTTCACGGATCTGGGCTCTGGCCAGCAGTCTGGTCTCAGCTTGACGAGCCAACAACGCCTTCACTGCAAGATGTTCCCAGAGGGACCCCTCGGTCCTCACCTATAAAACATTTGAACTTTTTAACTAAATCTACCATTTCTACTACTTTTAACTACAAACCAGGCCCAGTTCCCTTCACTGTAGAATGGGACTGCACAGTAGTTTCTGTGCAAAAAAACAATATACAAGTAAAAATCTCTGAGCTTTTACTACGTGCTGAAGGTTTGCTGTTCATTAACTCACTGAATACTCATTATCGCTCGGTGCAGGTCTGGCTATCTCCATTTTGCAGAAAGGATAACTGAGGCACAGAAGGATTTAAATAATCTGCCTAATCACCCACAGCTAGCAGCAAGCAGTGCGTCTGGATCCGAACTCAGGGGTTCTGGATACGGGGAAATACACGGCGCCATGGACGGAGCTACCAGAACAGGGAAACGGGGCTTTATCGCAGCCCACTTTCCGGGGTCGGAGTCCGCGGCCGTGCGGTACCTGTGCTCTCGGGGCCGCCCTGGGAACCAAGAGCTGGACACACGGACCCCGGACCAAAGTCTTCAAGGGCGGAAGGAGAACCCGCTGCATCCTGCCAGGAGAGCACCGCGCGCGCACACACAGACACACAGACACACACAACGCTTGCGGAGGGTCTCCCCTCTCCGCTGCCGAAAAGAGAATCACTTCCGGTCCAGGCGACACTTCCTCCTCCGCGGGGAGCTGGCGACTGCGCAAGCGCCGAGGACTCCGCTTCTCGAGGGACGGGGGGGGAGGGGGGTGGGGGGTGGCTACTGGAAGTCGGGCGTCGAGGACGCGCAGGGGCGCGCGCCGCCGCTGGGAACGCGCTTCTCCGCTCGCGCGCGTAGGAGCCGGGGCTCTGAGTGGAAACCGAAGGCGTGGAGCATGAAAAGGCAAGGGGCCTCCTGCGAGCGGAAACTCACGCGGACGTCCTCCGGGAAGACCGGTGCGGAGAGGAAGGAAGTTGGCGGGGCCGGGGCGGGAGCCGGCCTGTCAGGGACTTCTCCCCCGGCGCCTCACGACCCCACCGGCTGCGCGTTTGGGGGCGTGCGGGGCGGAGCGGGGCCGTGAGGCGCCGGTGGGAGTCGGGGGCCCCG